>NC_079196.1:139360380-139657880 GCF_029499605.1 Hyla sarda
GCTGGAGGTGCCCTGGTTGGGAAACACTGCTGCAGAGGGAGAGCAGCATACAGGAAGACTGGCAGAAGCAGAGTCCCAGCCAGGCTTCATGTGACATCATACCTGCTGGGACCCGCCTCCTTCCACCCCTCAGAAAGACAGTGCTCCTGAGCTAATGAAAAGGGATAAAAAAAAGGTATTTCCACAGCGTTTAAACCTCAATAAACACAGGGATAGGCATAGTTAGAGAAGGGGACAGATGGGAAGGGGGATCAGGGAAAGTTTAGATGATGACAGGTACTCTTTAATAAAATGGGAATGGTTGGTGATATTAACTTCCTGTTTGTGGCACATTATTATATATGTGAGGGGGGAAACTTTTCAAGATGGGTGGTGACTAGAGATGAGCGAACTTACAGTAAATTTGATTCGTCACGAACTTCTCGGCTCGGCAGTTGATGACTTATCCTGCATAAATTAGTTGAGCTTTCAGGTGCTCCGGTGGGCTGGAAAAGGTGGATACAGTCCTAGGAAAGAGTCTCCTAGGACTGTATCCACCTTTTCCAGCCCACAGAAGCACCTGAAAGCTGAACTCATTTATGCAGGATAAGCCATCAACTGCCGAGCCGAGAAGTTCGTGACGAATCGAATTTACTGTAAGTTCGCTCATCTCTAGTGGTGACCATGGCGGCCATTTTGAAGTCGGTCATTTTGAATCCAACTTTAGTTTTTTTTTCAATAGGAAGAGGGTCATGTGACACACAAACTTATTGGGAATTTCACAAGAAAATTCACAAGAGTTATTTACAAGTTTCTGACCACTTATAAAATGTGTTCAATGTGCTTCCCATTGTGTTGGATTGTCAATGCAACCCTCTTCTCCCACTCTTCACACACTGATAGCAACACCGCAGGAGAAATGCTAGCACAGGCTTCTAGTATCTGTAGTTTCAGGTGCTGCACATATCGTATCTTCACAGGATAGACAATTGCCTTCAGATGACCCCAAAGATAAAAGTCTAAGGAGGTCAGATCCGGAGACATTGGGGGCCATTCAACTGGCCCACAACTACCAATCCACTTTCCAGAAAACTGTTCATCTAGGAATGCTCGGACCTGGCATGTTTCCTGAGTTTTTCCAGCAAGATGGTGCACCACCACATTATGAGTGTCAGGTCCGAGCATTCCTAGATGAACAGTTTCCTGGAAAGTGGATTGGTCGTCATGGGCCAGTTGCTGGAACATACACACACAAACACACATTGGGGGAGATTAATCATTAGGTGACACACATTGGGGAGATTTATCATTAGGTGTCTATTGTAGACACAGATCTACCCCTTTACACTGCTTGTCTAATTTACACTCTTGCTCAGAATTTACAATGGTTGTGCACTCCTTTGGTAAATCTTGTGCAAATATAGAAACGCACTGTGCACTCCTTCTGTACCTCACAGGAAAGTGGATGTAGGGATTTTGTTCTATTGCTTTGAGGCCAAGATTCCATTGAGGTTTTTTTGTCTATCAGAAAAAACACCAGAAAAACTGTCCCAGCTTTTTCCTGTGTGTAGTCAGTTTTTCTTGCATTTTTTACTTGCGTTTCTGCTGGTGTGTGGAAACAAAAAAATGTACTAAACTTTTTGTTGTTTTTCTTTGAAATTTAGATACGTGAATGCGGAGGACTATGTCAGATTTGGTGGATTGCGACGATGAACAGCATTTTCAAAAAATTTCATAAGGGTTACATTTTTTCAATGTGGGGCATAGCGTTAGCCCTCAAATCAGCTAGTGTTAACCCCCAATGCTGAAAAAATGGGTGAACCACACACTTTTTTTATTTATTTATAAAAGAAAATGCATAGGGTTCCCCTTATTTTCAGCATCAGCCAGATACCAACTACGCAGCAACAGCCTGATGTTACCAGGGTGGGCGAGGACCATTGTTACTGGCCCTCCCCAGCCTTAATAACGCAAGCCTGTAACCGCCTAGGCCCAGAAGTGCCATTTTTGACCCTCCAGGCCTGTTGGTACCGGCTCTTTGCGGCACCCCTCTGGCAGTGAGTACCGGGGAAATAATTGGAGGTTAGCGCTAGCTGATTTTGGGGCTAACGCTAAGCCCCAGCTTAGTAATGGATTCAGTCTATAAGACAGCTTCCACTACTAACCCTGAAAATTCAATTATAAACAACACAACACATTGAAAAAAAAATGTATTTAAAAAAAAACCACAGCCCTCATTAACCATTTTATTGAAAAAACAAAAAAAACACTGGTCATTGTCGCAGTCCACCGAATCTGACGTAGTCCTCCGCATTCATATATCTGAAATATGAAGAAGAGAAAAACAAGAAATATGGGTCAGTAAATTTTTTGCGCTCTCCCCTGGGAAGAGCGCACATAATGCACCGTGTTCATAGACAGGGAGCCTCCAATTGTTGCTAAACTACAACTCCCATCGTCGGGGGCTGTAGTTAAGCAACAGCTGGAGTCTCCCTGTTTGGGAACACACTGCCAGAAAGGATCTGTTCCCATTATGCAAATGCATAATGTGAACAGAATCTGTCCCTCTGCCCTTGGACTACTACTCCTATCATCCAAATGCAATGGTGTCCGCTCACCTCAGGAGGCAGATCCCCAACACACATGTGCTGCCACGGACCCGCCGGTCCCGCCCCGGCTTCAACAGCGTATGAAAAGGAAGGATTGTCTGGCACCAGGTGTGCTCTAAAAGATCACTTTTTATTCATGCCATAGCAAGGAAACAGACATCACAGGACTGTAGTAATCGGACGCGTTTCGCTCTCTTGAGCTTAAACGTTGACTAAATTTAACAGTCAAGCATGCAATTAAAATAGAGACTCAATGGTCACATGATAAAATACCTGACATAGGTAGCAATTGTAAAAACCCGGCATGGATATCATCTGTTAGTATTACAAAATGGACTGGATCCCTCCACTATTGCGTTTTTTACTCGCTTACTGTGTGATTACCCTATGAGTGTGAATGGACTCTAAACACTGTGTGCAAAGACAGGCAGGTATATACATACACCTATATGTGCAAGCATATAACTACATGCACATAATAGATTACGATATGCTGATATTGTACATGCACAGGTCAATAATAGAATAGAATAATCAACCTCATTATCTATACTTATATCTAGACCTGCGTGCATGTGTCTACTAAAAGATTATATACATGCTATCATGTATATCTATTAATTTATAGCATGTATATCATCTTTTAGTAGACACATGCACGCAGGTCTCTGAGTTATAAGTATAGATAATGAGGTTGATTATTCTATTCTATTATTGACCTGTGCATGTACGATATCAGCATACCGTAATCTATTATGTGTATGTAGTTATATGCTTGCACATATAGGTGTATGTGTATACCTGCCTGTCTTTGCAGACAGTGTTTAGAGTCCATTCACACTCATAGGGTAATCGCACAGTAAGCGAGTAAAAAACGCAATAGTGGAGGGATCCAGTCCATTTTGTAATACTAACAGATGATATCCATGCCGGGTTTTTACAATTGCTACCTATGTCAGATATTTTATCATGTGACCATTGAGTCTTTATTTTAATTGCATGTCGGACTGTTAAATTTAGTCTACGCTTAAGCTCGAGAGAGCGAAACGCGTCAGATTACTACAGTCCTGTGATGTCTGTTTCCTTGCTATGGCATGAATAAAAAGTGATCTTTTAGAGCACACCTGGTGCCGGACAATCCTTCCTTTACTACTCCTATCATGGGACAGAGTCTGTCCTATGATGGGAGTAGTTGTAGTACTGCAGCGCTGCTGAGGGATGGCACTTGCTGCAGGACTTTTAGAACTACTACTCCCTTCATGTACAGACTCTGCCCATGATGGGAGTTGTAGTCCAGGGGCTGAGGTGCAGATCGCACCGGGTCATTCTGCAGAGACCCGCTGTGATCCGCATTTAATTTAACAAGCCGGCGGTACATGCGTCTCCACTGCCTTGCCGCCGGCTCCTGTATACACTGTCATAATTCATAAATACCGCCGCCAGGAGACGGGAGCTCTGATTGGTCAATAGCTATTCACCAACCAGAGCTCCCGTGTTCCGGTGACTGGGATTATTAATTATGAGCGGTGTATATAGAAGCCGGCGAGCAGCGCAGTGGAGACGCATGTACCGCCGGCTTGTTTAGTTAATAAATTCGGATCACAGTGGATCTCCGGAGAATGATCTGCTGCGGTCCGCATTTAAATTAAAGTGTCTCCACTGCGCTGCTCGGCGGCTTCTATATACACCACTCATAATTCATAATCCCCGCCGCCGGAACACGGGAGCTCTGATGGTGAATAGCTATTGACCAATCAGAACTCCTGTCTCCCGGCGGAGGGGATTATGAATCATGACAGTGTATACAGGAGCCGGCGGCCACGCAGTGTATACGCATGTACCGCAATCTTGTTATCTTAAATGCGGATTAGAGATGAGTGAACTTACAGTAAATTCGATTCGACACGAACTTCTCAGCTCGGCGGTTGCTGACTTTTCCTGCATAAATTAGTTCAGCTTTCCGGTGGGCTGGAAAAGGTGGATACAGTCCTAAGAAAGAGTCTCCTAGGACTGTATCCACCTTTTCCAGCCCACGGGAGCACCTGAAAGCTGAACTAATTTATGCAGGAAAAGTCAGCAACCGCCGAGCCGAGAAGTTCGTGACAAATCTAATTTACTGCAAGTTCGCTCATCTCTAATGCGGATCACAGCGGGTCTCTGCAGAATGACCCGGTGCGATCTGCACCTCAGCCCCTGGACTACAACTCCCATCATGGGACAGAATCTGTCCAAGGGCAGAGGGGCAGATCACAGCAGATCATTCTCTAGAGACCCGCTGCGATCCGTATTTATTAACTATACAAGCCGGCGGCACATGCGGCTACACTGCACTGCCCGACGGCTCCTATATACAGTTCTTATAATTAATAATCCCCGCCAGGAGACAGGAGCTCTGATTGGTTAATATCTTTTCACCAATCAGAGCTCCCGTGTTCTGGCAGCGGGGATTATGAATGATGGCAGTGCAGTGGAGCCGCATGTACCACCGGCTTTTACAGTAAATAAATGCGTATCGCAGCGGGTCTCTGGACTCGCTGCAATCTGCACCTCAACCCCTGGACTACAACTCCCATCATGGGCAGAGTCTGTCCATGATGGGAGTAGCAGTCCTTACTGTGCCAAAATAGACACTTTGGTACGTGTCCTCCGAGGTGGTGTATATTTGCGCAAGAAAACGCCCATTGCACATATTTTTTTGCGCAAAAAAAAAAACGCAGTTAGTTAATTTGATTCTACAGTAGAAAATGCTCTATGGCAAACTTAACAGTTGACAAGGCGATGATGAATTCTATCAAAATTTGCGCAAAAAAAAGACTCAAAAAAACACTTGCGCATATTTTTTCGCAAAAATTCCTCCCATTGATATATATATATATATATATATATATATCTACATACAGTATGTGTGTGTGTGTATATATATAGCAGGGGTGTAATGGTGTTAGAGCAGGGAGGAATCCCCAAAGCTTGTCTCTACAAAATCTTGTTAGTTCTCTCTCTTTCTCTCTCTCTCCAGCCCCCCCCTCCCATATATTAAACCACACGGTCAATGGTGTATGCGTAAAAAATACTCAAGTCCAGAATTGCATATTTTTGGACACTTAGTATACCCTTAAAAAAATGTATAAAAAGTGATCAAAAAGTCCCATCAAAAGAAAAAATGGTACCGATAAAAACTACAGACCATGGCGCAAAAAATGAGCCCTCACACATCCCAGTATACGGAAAAATGAGAAGGATTACATTTTAAAACATGCCAATTTTCGTACAAAAGCCCCCAATAGCTACAAAATGGCGTTGTTTTTTTTATTTTTTTTATTTTGCCCCACAAATTATTTTTTTCTGTGTATTTTTGGTTTCTCCATAGATTTTGTGGTGAAATGGTTGATGTCATTACAAAGTACAATTGGTGGTGCAGATAGAGATGGGCAAATCAAAGCTGACGAAGTAAAATTCGTTCCGATTTTTATGAAAAATTTGATTCTGAACGAGTCCGAATTTCCTCGCGCTTCGTAGTAACAAATTGCTAAATTCACTACATTTTGTCTGGACCGGGGGGCTAAAATGGCGGTTACACGTGTGAGGACATGGGGCAAGGAAGGCGGGTAGGCAGGATCACCCTGAATCACATGGCGGCATGCAGCCTATCAGCAGCCAGACAGCCCTGTGATGTCACAGCCCTATATATTTGTCAGCCATTGTAGAAGACGGGCATTTCACTGTTACTGACTATACAGATCTTTACATCGGCGAATCCATTCACCTCAAGCCCGCATTCGTTCTGTGTGGTCACTAATCAGCGTTGCTGACAATACAGATCAGCACAGGGTAAATCCATTGACCTCAAGCCCGCATCACTGCAGTCAGGCGGGGAGAGTTTAGAAGTCGTTTCATAGTCTGCCAATTGAGATCATCACAGGAAGCATTCAAAGACTGCAAGCAACCATAGTGCAGGCAGGGACAGTTCAGAAGTTGATTCAGTCTGCCAGTTGAGTTCAGAACTGGGAGCAATCCCCATTCAAAGACTGCAAGCAACCATACTGCAGGTAGGGACCGTTCAGAGAGTAGAGTATGCTTTTTTCTGTTGCAACCGTACTGGGGTGTATTACTGTAAAAAAAAGGGTAAAAATATACGCACTCCGCAGTTCTCCGTTTTTTTCTGGTTAAAGGGGTACTCCGGTGCTTAGACATCTTATCCCATATCGAAATTTGAAATATATACGTACTGCGCTGTTGTACTTGTTTTCTATTTCAAGCATATAGTGGCCTGTTAGTGTAAAAGCAGGGCTATATACACTTGCACTGAGTGTTCCGCAACTTTCTGTTGCAGCCGTATAGGGGCGTATTTCTCTATAAAAAGTCAAATATAGAGGCACTCCGCAGTTGTACGTGTTCACTGTTTAACCTCTTAAGGGTGCAGGGTGTAAATGTACGCCCTGCTCCTGCAGTATAACGCGGGGACATGCGGCGACCCCGCATCATATCGAGTCGGTCCCGGCGGCTAACGATAGCCGAGACCCGTGGCTAATACCGGATATCACTGATCATGGTGAGGCCCGGTATTAACTGTTGGATACGGCGATCAAAGTTGTTCGCCACGTCTAAAGTTTTTTTTTAAAAAAAAAGCATTCCCGGCAGCTCAGTCGGGGTGATCGGGACCACTGTGGTGAAACCGCAGTGTCCCAAACAGCTGAGGACACACAAGGAGGGTCCCTACCTTCCTCCTCGGCATCAAATTGGCGATTGATTGCTCCAAGCCTGAGATTAAGGGTAGAGCAATCGAACACCGATAACACTGATCAATGCAATGCTATGGCATAGCATTGATCAGTGCCTGCAATCAATGTACTGCATGTTATAGTCCACTATGGGGGCTATAACAATGCAAAATAAAAAAAAGTGTAAAAAATTTGTTAATAAATGTGATTTAACCCTTTCCCTAATAAGTTTGTATCGCCCCCCTTTTCCCATTTAAAAAATCTATGTAAATAAAAATAAATATAAACATATGTGCTATTGCCACGTGCGAAAATGTCCAAAGTATAAAAATATATTGTTAATTAACCGCACAGTCAATGGTGTACACGTAAATAAAATTCCAAAGTCCAAAATACTTTTTATACCATCAAAAAGTCAGATCAAAACAAAAATGATACCGATGAAAACTTGAGACACGGTGCAAAAATTAGCCCTCATACATCCCCATATGCGGAAAAATAAAAAAGTTATAGGGGTCAGAAGAGAACATTTTTAAACATTTTAATTTTCCTGCATGTAGTTATGATTTTTTCCAGAAGTAAAACAAAATCAAACCTATATAAGTAGGGTATCATTTTAATCGTATGGACCTACAGAATAAAGATAAGGTGTCATTTTTTACTGAAAAATGTACTGCGTAGAAACTGAAGCCCCTAAAAGTTCGAAATTGTGTTTTTTATTTGTGTTTACATTTTTGTCCCACAAATATATATATATATATATATATATATATATATATATTTTTATTTTTTTTTTATTTTTTTTTTTTTCGCCGTAGATTTTTGGGTAAAATGACTGATGTCTTTACGAAGTAGAATTGGTGGCGCAAAAAACAAGAGTCATATGGGTCTGTAGTTGCAAAATTGAAAGGGTTATGACTTTTTAAAAGGTAAGGAGGAAAAAACGAAAGTGCAAATAACGGAAAAGCGCGGAGGGTGCTGAATCTCCTTTTTCTGAAACCTCCGGGTTAGACATGAATGGAGGGGGCGTGACGTCACATACCTAGATTCAGCACCTGCATTGAATGCGGGTGCTGCAGGGAGATCGCTGGGGTCTCAGCAGAGGCCCCCCGCGATCAGACATCTTATCCCCTATCCTTTGGATTGGGGATAAAATGTTTTTGGCCGAAATACCCCTTTAAAGCATATAGTGGCCTGTTAGTGTAAAAGCACATTGAGTGCTCTGCTAGTTTCTGTTGCAGCCGTATAGGGGTGACCGACAACGGGAAGAACATCTTGACTGCACTGTGTCAAGGAAGCCTGAGCCGTGGGCCCTGCATGGCACACATGTTCAATCTGGTTGTCAAGCAGTTCCTAAAGTGTTCCACCCATCTGCAAAACATCCTAACAATGACCAGGAAACTTTGCATGCACTTCAGCCACTCGTACACCGCAAAGCACACCCTCCTTGAGCTGCAGCATCAGAATAGCATCCCCCAACATTGTCTGATATGCGACGTTTCCACCCATTGGAATTCCACCCTCCATATGTTGGACTGACTATATGAACAAAGAAAGGCCATCAACGATTACTTGATGATCCAAGCGGATAGGGGTAATCCCCTGTGTAATTTTGATGTCAACCAGTGCCAGCACATACGTGACACCTGCCATTTGCTCAGGCCCTTTGAGGAAGCCACAATATTTGTCAGTTGCCAGGATTACGGGATGAACGACATCATTCCACTACTTAATTTCCTACAACAGATGGTGGAAACTATGACTAGTCAGGGCACTGGAGACGTGGCGCTATCATCTCCTGGCCACATGAGCCCTGTGGGGGCTGAACTGGAAGAGGAGGGGACATTGGAGCACAGGCAATGTGTAGCAAAATGAGTGGTATTTATACTCAGCTGACAGGAGAGGAGTAGCTGGAGCAGCCAAAGGAGCTACAGGGTGATTAGGAAGACGAGACAGAGGATCTAGACACACCGTGGCAGTATGCAGTGGAGATGGAGGCAGGAAATCCCTCTGAGTCACTTTCACAAATGGCATGCTCACTTGCTTGCGTAGTGACTGCTGAATTGTCACCATTTGGTAGCGGGATGACTTCTGGCTCTCCACCTTGTTGGACCCTCGCTACTGGCACAAAATTGGGGCCTTTTTTACACCCACTGAGAGGGAAGAAAAACTGACTTACTACAGAGACATCCTACTTAGTCATTGGTCGATGCCTATCTGCGCCATCATCCATCCTATCACAGGTCTGACTCGGGGGGTGCTTCTGCCACCCTCCAGGCTCTGTCATTGTGCCGCCCTATGGTCTCATCATGCTGCTGCCACCCTATGGTCTTGTCATGCTGCTGCCACCTCCATGCTCTGTCATTGTGCCGCTCTGTGGCCTACATAGGCTGCCGCCACCTCCATGCTGTGTCATTGTGCCGCCATTTGATCTCCTCATGCTGCTGCTACCTCCAGGCTCTGTCATTGTTCTGCCATATGATCTCCTCATGTTGCTGCTGCAAGCCCTCATTTAGGTCTGTAGGTGGAAAATTAAAAGCGTTTTGTTTTTTCCACCTCACCTTCAAAAATCCTAAGTGCAGAAATGAAAAAACCCTGTGTCCTTAAGGAGGAGGGGTTATGGAAGTCGGTGTCTGCCGTCTGCCCCCCCCCCCCCCCCCGGGGGGGGGGGGCGAAAGGGCTTCTCTGCTGATGAGTCTCTCGTCAGCTTCAAAGGGAGACTCATAGACTCATTTTCCACCAATATATTCCCACTATGGTATGGCATGAAACTCTACAAACTTTGTGAGATTATATGAGAGGAAGGATTCCCATCTTGAACTCCCAGAATGTCACCATATCCTGGGAGTTAGCTGGAAACTTGTGTGGGACCTTTTGCACCCACTTAGGGATAAGAGTTACCACCTGTACATGGATTACTTTTATACCAGTATCCCTCTTTTAAAATCCTTTGCTGCCAGAACCACGGCTGCTTGTTTGACTGTGTGGAAAAATCAAAGAGCCCTCTCGACCTATCCCCTCCAGACTCCTATCCCCAGGGGTGAGAGCAGGGCCCTTACCAGTGAAAACCTGTTGCTGGTCAGATATAAGGACAAGAGGGAGGTGTTTATGCTGACCGCAATTCATGATATTTAAAGCACACCTGTCCCTGTGTTTAAGTACACACCGGTCCTCAAACCTGATTGTGTTGTGGACTACAATCAGTACAGGGGAAACTAAAAAAAATTTGAATATCGTGCAAAAGTCCATTGTATTTCATTAATGCAACTTAAAAGGAAAGGAAGCATAAAGTGCTCCAAAATCTCTTGGTAGACAGATGTGTTGATCCTGGAAACAGTGGACCAACACCAGCAGATGACATGGCTCCCCAAATCATAGTAATTGGGGGGCTTTGGGATTTACATGAGCTGTAAGCCATAATCCTGACAATTATGACAAATCATGGCTTGAACTATCTTGCTTTGCATGTAATGAGTCTCTCTCATATATTAGTTTCACCTTTTAAGTTGCAATACTGAAATAAATGGACTTTGCACGATATTCAAATTTTTTGAGCTTCATCTGTATATGGGAGGAGTTGATCTCTCTGATCAAATCCTCAAGCCATATAACACCATGTTTAACATAATGTTTAAAAATGGGAAAGGGGACCTGGATATAACCTGCAAAGGAAAAAGAAATAGAAAGAATGTCCTATTGAACTAGCAATCATAAAGTTCTGTATTAAAAGAATGTCCTATGATGGTATAAGTATAAGTATGGTATAAGTATTGGATGTCAGAAAAAATTACATACTAGATAGTCCAAATGCAATTGAGTAGCCAGTTCATAATAGTATGCGACCTACAACAATGTAACTTAGATCAGGATCACCAAATATGATACTTACAATTGGTACTATGTACTGCTCACCACTTCAGGTGCAGATGTAGATCAATGACACACTGTGTCGCTCATCAGATGTATGCCGATCGTCAGCTCCTCTGATGTTAGATGGTCAGTTGTGATGGTTCCTAGTACTATGTGCAAGCTGCCTGGTCACAACGGTCAGTCCTCAGCCCAAAGCGTGGACCGTGAGTCTTGGCAGAGTCAGTGTCTGACGTCACCAGTCAGCTGGTACATCCCTGGCTGGGGAATGTGATGCACTGAAGATTTTGAAGCACTGGAGGTACATAGCGCTGGTATTGCCTGGCACTAATATTAAAGGACCCTGATGTTTATAGAATCACTAGTGTCACAAAATACTTACCGATGTAACAATGTGAGCTTGCTTCAGTGTATACTAGCTTCAATAAAAATGTTGATCCTAGGGCGCATGTGCACGGCTCACGGAAGAGGACATAGGTGATGTGAGCTCCGCGCTGGACTTGCTCTTCCAAGCCTTCCTAACCGGCTCCGTCAGCGGTGAATTTACTACACCAACTCCGTGAATATGTCCAGGTCCGCCAGGAAGCGAAATAAGAAGCTCTCGCAGGGCCTTTCGCAGTCTATACCGGACTTTTTCCAATCCTCCCCCTGGCCGAATATGGCGGCGGCCTCCCCTCAGCGTCCTGAGATGGTGTCGGATGAGGAGGATCAGGGAGGCCCTCCTAGCATGGCGCCGGATGATGTTTTCCGCAATATCCAGAAGATGTTCAGAGCGGAACTGCACAAGGCAGTGACTGACTTTACAGCTCAGATACAGGAGCTTGGGCAGCGGGTGGCGGACAACGAAACTAAATTGGACGAGCTGGCTGACGCGGCCGAGAATGACCGCCGCGACATTGACTCTCATACGTCCAAACTGGAGGCCCTGGAACTTAAGCTCGAGGACCTTGAAAATCAATCCAGGAGAGCGAACATCCGAATTAAAGGCCTACCTGAGAGAGACACCAACTTAACTATTGTGGTGGATAATTTGTTTCAAGCGATCCTTCCCCAGTTGGAACCGGAGCTGTTGCGCATGGACCAGATCCATCGGGCCTTGGCTAGGCCGCGGTTCCCTGATGTACCTCGTGACGTGATCCTCAAGCTGCACTACTCGGAGGTACGAGACCAATTGCTGTTTGCTGCCCGTAATCTGCAAGCTTTTCCTGGTATGCCACCCGATATGAAGCTATACACGGATCTGTCCCCCTCAACTCTAGAACGCCGCCGCCAGTTTCGCCCGATTACTCTGACCCTAATCCGTGAAAGGGTTAAATACTGATGGGGGTTTCCCTTCTCCCTCTCCTTCCAGCTGAATGGCCATGCTTATGTGGTGCGTACGCTTGTGGAAGCTAAGGATGTGCTCGCTAAAGAAAAGATCCAGTGTGAACTCCCAACAGCCCTCCCGCAACGAGGCCCTGGACCTGGACTCGTGTCCCGGTGAACGGGAGAGGATCCCCTTCTGCACAGGCACCTGCGCAACCAAACCGAGTGACCTGATCTGTGAGACGGACGACTGTTTTCTTGATTAAGGACTTCACCTACCATTATGCAGGCTGAGTAAGTCTGGACTGATGTGTCCTGATTCCCTGAATGGGTTGTGGAAGTAAGCCAGACAGGCTATTATCTGTGCTGGCTTTCCATCCTAGTTTTTTGTGTTTTTTTTTTTGTTTTTTTCCCTTTTATGTTTGGATATCCCTGCTACTCATTTCCCCTATGGTGTGCATGCGGTCTGACAGCAATATCTGCTCTCCTTGCGGGGTTCTTTGGTGGACAGCTCCTCGGCACGGATTACTGGACTATACATGTGTATAATATTGTCACACAATATTAGGCAATTTAATTCCCCGGTAAAGCGGAGGAAAGCCTTTCGGGACTATATTACACACAGACCAGACATTATCTGTATACAAGAATCCCATTTCACTGTTTCCTCGTTCCCTACCCTAATCCACCCCCAGTATTCTAGGATGTACATGTCCTCTTGTGTGTCCAAACGTAGGGGTGTGCTTATATGTCTCCGTAATACCCTGCCGTTTGATGTTGCTCATACCCATATTGATACTGAGGGTCGTTTTCTTATTCTGTTGGGTTCCCTTTACGGCCGTAGAGTGTGTGTGGTTAACTCCTATGCCCCCAATGCAGATCCCTTGTCTTTTTTTCATGATATGTGCTGTCAGCTGGAGGGGCTCGATTATGAGTTATTGTTCTGGGCAGGGGATTTTAATACTGTCTATAATGGCACCTTGGATAGATCATCACCTTCACCCCTACAGAGGTCTCGGGTGCAGCAGAGGCGGCTGCATTCAGCCTTTGTATCTCACCAACTGGTTGATGCCTGGCGAGAGCATAATGGCCCTGTGCAGGGATATACTTATTCGCCATTGCAGGGTCATTATTCCAGAATAGATTGGCTACTGTTTAATCCCCCCTCCATCTCCCTACTGTCTTATGCTAGACATGTACTATCAACTTGGTCAGATCGTGATGCGGTTCTGACTGAGTTGGACCTTGTGGGCGGACCCAATACCCCGTATAAATGGCGACTCAATGAGTCTCTTCTGACTAATCCCACTATCAAATCTGCTATTATGGAGGATATTCACATGTATTTTGAGCTGAACGTTACGCCTGATTCTGATCCGATTTGGGTGTGGTCCGCACACAAGGCATACATTAGGGGGAGGTTTATTAGCTTAGCTTCTAGACTAAAAAGGGTCAGGAATAGCCATCAGATAGCCCTAGAATATAAATACTGCCGGCTCTCCTTGGCCCATCAACATAACCCCTATTTATACCTAGCCAGGGAGTTGCGGGATACGGAGTTGCAGCTGGACGCAGTCCTATCTCATAAAGTGGAACGAGCTATACGATGGACGAGGGCCAAGTACTATAGATTCGCTAATAAACCAGATAAGTTATTGGCGACGATGCTTAAACAACAGCAGCGTTGAATTATGTCCATAGCGTCCAGTTGCGACCCGGGTCCCGCACGTCTCACCCGACCCGTATTTATGAGGCTTTCCACTCTTATTTCTCTTCTCTGTATTCTGCTCCGGACCACCCTACCACCTTTTCTTCTTCTCTCTCCTCTTTTCTCTCCCCCATCTCACTCCCTGCATTGACTCAGGAGGATAGGGACTTCCTTAATGCTCCCTTCACCATTGATGAGGTCACGTCCACAATCTCCTCGCTGAAGCTGGGGAAGGCCCCAGGTCCAGACGGCCTATCGGCTCAGTACTACAAGAAATTTTCCTCCCAGTTGGCCCCGACCATGACCTCTCTTTTTAACTCTCTTTCTTCTGCCGCTTCTCTTCCCGCTGATTTTCTAGCTGCTTTAATTACGGTCATACCAAAGCCAAATAACGATCCCTCCCTAGTGACTAACTACCGCCCGATCTCACTCATAAATTTAGATACTAAAATCCTTACCTCTATGCTGGCCCGTAGAATGAATACCTTACTGCCTAGGCTGGTGCATGCCGACCAGGTGGGATTCATACCTGGGAGGCAGGCATCGGATAATATTCGCAAAGTGTTGAATGTCGCCCATTGGGCTTCCACCTCCTCAACCCCTACCATGCTGCTTGCCTTGGACATAGAAAAGGCCTTCGATAGCTTCTCATGGCCGTACCTGCATGGTGTCCTGTTTAAAATGGGTTTTCGGGGCTTCTTTATTCACATTCTCCGCCTGCTCTATTCTGCTCCCTCTGCTTACCTTAAATTACCCACTACTTCCTCCAGCCCTATCTGTATCTCTAGAGGCACGCGTCAGGGGTGTCCTCTTTCCCCTGCACTATTTGCATTGGCAATGGAACCCCTTGCGGCCCTTATTAGATCATCCCCTGACATTTCTGGTGTTACTATCCATGACTCCCAGTACAAGCTTAGCCTCTTTGCTGATGACCTCCTTCTCACTATCACACGCCCTTTGACCTCCCTTCCTAACCTCTTTCGACTTCTCTCTACTATTTCTCATTTCTCTGGCCTACGTGTTAACCCCTCCAAATCCGAGACTCTGTATGTTGGCATCCCTGAGCACACGCGGAAACTTATAGACCTTAATTTCTCCTTTCCTGCTTCTTCCTCTTCCTTGTCCTATCTTGGTATTTCGCTCAGCTCTTCCATCTCAACCTTGTATGCTGCTAACTACCCTCAGATCTATCATTGTATTAGAGCTGATATGAAACGTTGGGATGTGCCTCATTTGTTCTGGTTGGGTAGAGTCAATACAGTTAAGATGGTGATACTACCTCGTGTTCTCTATCTCTTCAGGACCTTGCCAATCCCTGTAGGTAAATCTGATCCCCGGTCCCTACAGTCAGAGATCACTACTTTTATATGGGGGGGGGGGAGGAGGCCCCGTATTAAACTGACATCTATGTATTATCATGAAAGGTTGGGGGGTATGTCGGTTCCCAATCTACTTAAATACTTCTATGCTGCTCGATTGAGCCAGTTGGCCTGGTTTATGGCCTCTGAGCACGTACCATTATGGGCCGGTTTGGAGGAATCCTTCCTGTCCCCTTATACTTTCCCTTCCCTATTCTGGTCGGTACCCCCGGTACCTCTCGTAGGGTCCCTTCCTCCGCTCTGCTCACTCTCCATTCCCTATCTTTCTGGAGGATGGTCCGGTTCCGCTTCAAACTTCAATCTTTCTCGGCCCCCTTAACTCCTCTGCTTCATAACTCCCTCTTCCCTCCTGGTCTGCGATCCTCTGATTTTCGGTGGTGGTCTGACCAGGGTCTCCGCTGTCGCTATGACTTTTGGTGAGGGGTCGCCTTCAGACGCTGGAGGAATTTCGTTCTCGTTACGACCCTCCGGCCTCTGAAGGTCTCCGAATCGTGCAGATCTTTTCTTTTCTACGCTCTTTCCCCTCTTCTCTTCCGTCTCCTTCCTTCTCTCCTACTCTATCTAACTTTGAGCGTCTTTTTAAATACTCTCCTACTCGAAGGGGAATGTTGTCTGTAATCTATAGTCTCCTGAACTCTCCCCCACCCCATACTAAATTGCCTTTTATGAGAAAGTGGGAATCTGATTTTCGTACTACATTATCCCTCGATGCATGGCACTCCTGTTGTGATTCTCTTGGCAGGTGTAGTTGGCAGGTCTCTCTTACCGAGACCTCTCTCAAGATTTTGCACAGAACATATCTTGTTCCCATGCGACTACACAGGTTTTTTCCGACCTCCTCGCCGATCTGTTTCCGAGGTTGCGACCATCTGGGCTCCAGGTACCACACTTGGTGGTCTTGTCCAATTGCTAGATCCTTTTGGATGGGCGTGATCCATATGATCAGGGAGGTCACTCACTTTCCCTGCCCGCTCCAACCGGCCTTCTGCCTTCTTAGCAAGCGGCCTAGCCGCATGGCTTATGGGTTATTTCGCTTATCCCAATTTATTTTGATGGCGGCTCGGGTTCATGTGGCGGGGAGATGGAAGGCGCCTGACCTCTTACTGGAGAGAGTGATTGATAGAGTCAACATCATTATGTTGTCTGAAAAGTTGAATGCTATGAGGGACGATGTGGTCTCTGTATTCGAGAGGGTGTGGGACCCCTGGATTTCCTCCAAATACTGTCCTGACATGTGTCTGACATTGTCGCTATATTTAAACACATGTTCACTTGCTGTCTACCTGTTGTGCTGACCTGCCCATGTACAATCCATTTTTTCTGTCTACCGTATGTATACACCTGTCAATGTTTATTGCTGTTTTATTGTTTCTTATATTTTCTTGTCCTTGGGGTTGCACCCCGAATATTCACTGAACCCTGTTTTCTTGCTAAATAAAAGCTACATGTTTGACACAAAAAATGTTGATCATATGCAGAAGGGGATATGGTCACAATCTTGGACATTAATCAGAAAGCAAAAAAGTCCATCTTCTGCAGTTTTGTGTGAACAATGTTGAAATATAACAGATTAAAACACGCCCAGATAAAAGGCCAAATGTGTTCGGGGTGTTGACAAATATGTTTTATCCCCTTCCTCAGTGGCTTTGAATGATATCTTCAGATAACAGGTCACTTATATAAGGGTATACCTGATTATTCCGCTGGGAGAGAGACTCAATAAGCTAGTTGCAAAAAAAAAAAAAAAAGACTTGAGCAGTAATGGAAGGAATACTCAATAAGGATTCATAACATATATATATATATGTGTGTGTGTGTGTGTGTGTTTATATAGTATGTGTTAGATATTTCCAAGTCCACATTTATCGTAAAATGCAAAATAGGACCCAGTTCACACACATACTGTTTTTTATGCATTATTGGACATTTATGCCTTTTTTGCCCCACATTCAATGCAACTGACATATAAAGAATAAAAAAACAAGAATAAGAAATAATGAAAAAAATAATGAAAATAATAAATCCAGGACAGTGAAAACAGATAAAGGACGGAGTCCAGCCTGGGGATCACCCTAAAGATAATTGCGGGGTGCGTCACAGGATGAAGTTCATCCACTACAAATAACCAAATAATTCTAAATTACAGTTCAGCCCTTTAGGTTCCAAAGTCTCAAACTCAAAAATCTTCTGACTTTCCGCCTTTGACATCTGTATCATAAACATCTGTATCATAAAACTACCCACGCCAACTAGCAGCCCTACAAATTATAAATTGATGGATCCATATTTTGGTGACTAGAGAAATGAGTTGAAAGTGGATGTTTTAAGTTACCTTTCCTAATATTATAGATATCTTTGGCTACTCTAATTCTTAGTGGGTGCTTAGTTTGGCCTATGTACTGTTAATTACATCCACATTGGAGTAAATAAATAACACCTTTGGTATTACATGTGATCAAATCCCTAATTTCCCATTTAAATTGATTAACTGTAGATTCCACCCTCTCTATCTTCTTTGGACCAGATGTGCCCTGTCAATTGGAACAAATGCCACATTTAAAGAATCCTTTGGTATTAAGCCACGTCTGAGATGTCTCTGAAGAATTTGGTTTTCTAACTGTTGGAACAACTGTTATACAAATTTGGGGCCCGAGTGTAAATAATTGTAGGTTTAGCTGGTCCAACCCACTACTTTGTCTTGTCTCAAAATGTGCCAATAGTTGCCCAAAATATTTTCTATTGTTTTATAATGTATATTATAGGGCAAAATCACCTGCGGTGGTTGTTCTACTATTTTTTTTCCTTTCAGCTCCTCACGAGGAATAAAAAAGGAAGCCCTCTCAAGTCGATTAACCTGAGCTAATGATTTTTCCAAAATAGATAAAGGATATTCTTTTTTTCTTGGAATTGAGAAGTAAGGAGCCTGGCCTCTTCTTTAAACTTAGTATCCTAAGTACAGTTACGTTTAAGCCGACGGTATTGACCCTTCGGGACATTAACCCCTTAAGGACGCAGGACGTAAATGTACGTCCTGGTGCGGTGGTACTTAACACTCCAGGACGTACATTTACGTCCTGTGCATAACCGCGGGCATCGGAGCGATGCCAGTGTCATGCGCGGCTCATCCCGGCTGCTAATCGCAGCCAGGGACCTGCCGGCAATGGCCGACGCCCACGATCTCGCGGGCGTCCGCCATTAACCCCTCAGGTGCCGGGATCAATACAGATCCCGGCATCTGCGGCAGTGCGCGATTTAAATGAACGATCAGATCGCCCGCAGCGCTGCTGCGGGGATCCGATCATTCAGAACGCCGCACGGAGGTCCCCTCACCTTCCGGCTCCCGGCATCATCTGCTCTGGTCTGAGATCGAGCAGACCAGAACAGAAGATCGCCGATAACACTGATCTGTTCTATGTCCTATACATAGAACAGATCAGTATTAGCAATCATGGTGTTGCTATGAATAGTCCCCTATGGGGACTATTCAAGTGTAAAAAAAAAAAATGTTAAAAAATTTAAAAGTTAAAAAAAAGTGAAAAATCCCCTCCCCCAATAAAAAAGTAAAACGTCAGTTTTTTCCTATTTTACCCCCAAAAAGCGTAAAAAAATTAATTTTATAGACATATTTGGTATCACCGAGTGCGTAAATGTCCGACCTGTTAAAATAAAATGTTAATGATCCCGTACGGTGAACGGCGGGAACGTAAAAAAAAAAAGTCCAAAATTGCTACTTTTTTAATACAATTTATAAAAAAAATAATAATAAAAAATGTATTAAAAGTTTTTTATATGCAACTGTGGTATAAAAAAAAAGTACAGATTATGGCGCAAAAAATGAGCCCTCATACCGCCGCTTATACGGAGAAATTAAAAGTTAGAGGTCATCAAAATAAAGGGATTATAAACGTACTAATTTGGTTAAAAAGTTTGTGATTTTTTTTAAACACAACAATAATATAAAAGTATGTAATAATGGGTATCATTTTAATCGTATTGACCCTCAGAATAAAGAACACACGTCATTTTTACCGTAAATTGTACGGCGTGAAAACGAAACCTTCCAAAATTAGCAAAATTGCGATTTTCTTTTTAATTTCCCCACAAAAATAGTGTTTTTTGGTTGCGCCATACTTTTTATGATATAATGAGTTATGTCATTACAAAGGACAACTGGTCGCGCAAAATACAAGCCCTCATACTAGTCTGGATGAAAATATAAAAAAGGTATGATTTTTAGAAGGCGAGTCCTTAAGGCCAAAATGGGCTGAGTCCTTAAGGGGTTAAGGACCCATGACGTACCGGTAAGTCATGAGTCTGCTCCCGTTCTACAACGCGGGGCCTCTAACATCGGCCGGGAACCGTGGCTAATAGCGCGAAGCACTGATCGTGGTGCCGCGCACTTTTAGCTGAGGGAGCTGTTCGGGATCGCCGAGGCGAAATCGCGGCATCCCGAACAGCTTACATGACAGCCGGGGGATCCCTACCTGCCTGCATGCTGTCCGATCGCCAAATGACTTCTCAGTGCCTGAGATCCAGGCATGAGCAGCCAAGCGGCAAAATCATCGATCAGTGGTTTCTTATGAGAAACCACTGATCAATGTTAAAGATCAGTGTGTGCAGTGTTATAGCTCCCTATGGGAGCTATAACATTGAAAAAAAAAAGTGAATAAAGATCATTTAACACCTTCCCTAATAAAAGTTTGAATTACCCCCCCCCCCATTTTCCCTTTAAAAAAAAGTGTAAAAAAATAAACGTGGTATCGCCGCATGTGGAAATGTCCGAATTATAAAAATATATAGTTAATTAAACCGCACGGTCAATGGCGTACGCGCAAAAAAATGAAATTTTTGGTCACTTTTTATATCATTAAAAAATGAATAAAAATCAGTAAAAATCTATAAGTCTTATCAATGCAAAAATGGTACCGCTAAAAACTTCAGATCACGGTGCAAAAAATGAGCCCTCAAACCACCCCATACGTGGAAAAATAAAAAAGTTATAGGGGTCAGAAGATGACGATATTAAACGTATACATTTTCCTGCATGTAGTTATGATTTTTTCCAGAAGTACGACAAAATCAAACCTACATAAGTAGGCTATCATTTTAATCGCATGGACCTACAGAATAAAGAGAAGGTGTCATTTTTAACGAAAAATTTACTGTGTAGAAACAGAAGCCCCCAAAAGTTACAAAATGGTGTTTTTTTTATATTTTGTCTCACAATTATTTTATTTTCCGTTTTGCCGTAGATTTTGGGGTAAAATGACTGATGTCATTACATAGTAGAATTTGTGGCGCAAAAAATAAGCCATCATATGGATTTTTAGGTGCAAAATTGAAAGAGTTATGATTTTTTAAAGGTAAGGAGGAAAAAACGAAAATGCAAAAACCCCGGCTCCTTAAGGGGTTAATGAACCACCTTGGCAGGTGGCAGCTACTACATTTAATATACCGTATTTATCGGCGTATAACACGCATTTTTTAGGCTAAAATTTTTTGCCTAAATTCTACCTGCGTGTTATACGCCGATAAGCCGCTGCAGTTCAATGATTTAAAGCGGGCGCTTTAAATCAATGAACTGCAGCAGCTTTTTCAGGTGCAGAGACCACCACCGCTGCCAGCTTCTCTGCCCCTGCTTGTCCTGGGGTCCCTGCTGTCGCCGCTTATCTCCCCCTGCTATCGGCCCTGCTGCCCCTTTTCTCCCCGTCTACCGGTGCCGCTGCCCCTTCTCTCCCCATGGCTATCGCTGCCCCATTGCCGGTGCCGATAGCCAGGGGGGGAGAAGCGGCGCCGATAGCCAAGGGGAGAGAAGGGGCAGCGGCACCCATTGCCGGCGCCACTGCCCTGTTGCCTCCCCCATTCCCGGTTGTATAATTACCTGTTGCCGGGGTCAGGTCCGCGCTGCTTCAGGCTTCTGGTGTGCGTCCCCTGCGTCGTTGCTATGCGCTGCACGGCGCAGCGCAATAACGAGTGACGTCACTTGTCATTGCGTCTTTCAGTGCATAGCAACGACGCAGGGGACGCCACACCGGGGGCCTGAAGCAGCGCGGACCGGCAACAGGTAATTATACAACCGGGGATGGGGGAGGCAATGGGGCAGCCGCGCCGATAGACAGGGGGAGAGAAGGGGCAGCGGCGCTGATAGCCAGGGGGAGAGAAGCGGCGGCAGAAGGGCTCTAGACCCCAAGAAAGGCAGGGGCAGAGAAGCGGGCAGCGATGGCCTCTCTCCCCCTGCCTTTCCTGGGGGCTTCTGCCGGGTAAGAAACAGTGTATTGGGGTATACACACGCGCACAAACACGCACCCTCATTTTACCAAGGATATTTGGGTAAAAAACTTTCTTCACCCAAATATCCTTGGTAAAATGAGGGTGCGTGTTATAGGCCGGTGCGTGGTATACCCCGATAAATACGGTAACTATATTTAGTTGTGAGTTTTCTGAAGGAACTACACTGCAATTGGGTACAGGTTTCTGAGATTTCCAAATCTAAAAATTCAATCTTATTGTCACTAATGGTGGAAGTAAATGTAATATTCTGAGTGTTGGAGTATAACATGCCAATGAATCTTTCAAGACCATCCCGAGGTCCCCGCCAAATCAGAAAAATATCATTGATATAGCGACGCCATAGCACCAGGTCTGCGCTGAGTAGTGGGGTAATAATGGAATCCTCCCATGCCGCCATAAAAGCCCATGGCTGTCCCTGTTTGCTGAAGATAAAAGTGGCCCTCAAAATGAAAATAACTAAGAGTAAGAATACATTTTATTGCATCTGTGATAAACTGAACCTGTTCTGCTTTGATTTTCCCTTTCTCCCAAAAACTTTTAACCGCTGTGATACCGTGTGAATGATCAATGAAAGTGTACAAAGAACTTTTATCGAGTGTTGCCATTAAGTGATCAGAAGTCCAAGGGAAGTGCTCTAACAAGTGAATGACTTGAGTTGTGTCTTTTAAATACTGATCGTAGGGGGTCCGACCTGCTGCTCGTAGGGCATCCGACCCCCCCTCCCAGGGATCATTAGGACGACAGGACCTGGCACTCGGTGAGGAGCGTGTGCTGCAGCCCACACGCGTTCCATTCTTCTCTATTGGAATGCCGAAAAGAGCAGAGTAAAGCTCTCAGGCATCATCGGCGCTCCCATAAAAATAAATGGGACCCCTCACTGAGAGCACTGGGGTCCTGTCCTGGAGGGGGGGGGCAGTGATCAGCTACTTATCCCCTATCCTGTGATAGGTGATAAGTTAATTTTCACCGGAGTACTCCATTAATGCATTTTCTCAGGTATACATATATCTTGTGTAGAACAGGAGCTCCTTAATTATTTTTTTCTAATGGGTATTCCTATTAAACTTTCTCTGAATGTAACTGTTTTTTTTTTCCATTTTAGGAGCAAATAAAACTAAGGCCAGAAAAAGTTGTGGATTTGTCTTCACAAACTAAGGAAAGCTCTTTGTGCAATTCACCATCTGATTTCTGCAGTAATATGTTTGGTTCCTCACCTCTTCATATGAAATCTTTCTCTGCAACAAACAAATTGGAAGGACAATCTGAAAATGACACTTCTAATCAGCCACCTAATCCAATCTTAACAACCAAAGTAGAAGTCAACGAAGGGTCAGTGAAAGATTCAGACGTGAAGGAAAGAGGCTCAACTCCACCTAAAGGTTTGTTTCTCATTAATAAGCTTAGTTAAAATAACTGAACCTTTTATTAATTTATGATAATCTTTAAACATATAAAAGTTTTGGCTAATGTAGAGGATGGTTCTAAGGAGAGTGACTCCATTTTTTACTTCTCTTACTGGCATTCTGATGCCATAAGTCAATACCTTTGTTAGTAATGCTATAAAGTAACAGTCACTTGTTATAGCCAGTAGGTAAGTCTCCTTTTTTGCAGGACACATTATTTGAATTTGGAAAAGTTAACAGTTCACTTTGTAGGTCGTCTTAGGTAAGAATGGTCAGAAATCAGAAAAAAATATATAATCTTACTAAAGTTTTTTTTCACGCTTTTGTGATGTCTGCACCTGCTAGTCTGTGCTTATGCTCCCTGGTCTGGCAAGGGTTACAGATCCTAGCCAGTGATCCATCCAAGCAGGCAAGTTATTTAATCCTAGCTCATCCTGCATTCAGTGCTGCTGATTTGAGTTTAAGTCTCACTTTGTCTGTTTCTCATGCTATTTATGTTTGCCATGGCTTTCTGTCCTGCTATGCTTCTAGCCTTGTTAAATATTCTGTTATTCTTGTTACTATGTGTACCTGGTCGGGTTTAGTCTGTTCTGTTGGTATCTTGTTATGTATTCTCTGTTGAGGTGTGTTCACACACGCTTCTGTGATATCTGTAGATCTTTAGATGTGTTTTGGATTTTGATTTTCCTCCAAGGCTAGTTCCTGTTCACACAGCAGTATGCCCCCCCCCCTTAGCTTGGAGCCTATTTGGATTTGGTAGTCATGTCCCTCCATGATTTGAGTTTGGGTGTCTAGAGTGAATCTTGTTCCTTGTCCCTGTTCAGACCAGGGGAGTGTTTTTGTCGGTTTCTGTTATCCTAGTATTTGCATCCTTGAGTTTTATAATGCAGGATCCCTGGATATATCTTGCTGTATATAATTCCAAGTTTAATTCTTGTTTGTATTTTCATATCTGCTGTTTATATAGTTTTGGTTCTTAAGCTGTTTTTTGTTACTTTGTATTCCAGTTGTATTCGGTGTTCTGATTTGTTGACTGTGTACAGTATATGTTTATTATGTTGACCATGACGCCCGTGCACTTTAGATAGGAAGGAATCGGCGCCCAGTTGTTATCCGTTATTAGAGCAGTTGAGCAAGTAGGCAGGAAAAGATGTTTAGGATCAGCATAGGGCTTGCTCTTCCCTGCCCTGACGTGACACTAAAACGTGACAGCTATGTTTTATGGCTGTTTATTAAATAAATATTATTTACCTCAAAAATTTGTCTACCAGTTTTTCCATGCATAGTGATGGCAAATTTCCTTTTCTTTACTATAGAGTCACAGATTAGCAGAAACACATTTTTTATGTGTTAAATCCAGGGCTGGTGCCCCCCCCCCCCCCCCCCCCAACCTTTGAAGGTCTGGCCCTTGATCTAAAAAAACATATTTTTGTCTGACCTGCAAACATGGACTGTGTTCGGCCTTTTGTTTCTGAACAATACCCCATACAATGACTGAATAAGGCTACATTCACACTACTGGTCAGTAACGGGTCCCGATGGTCCCCATTATAGTCATATTATATTATATTATTAATATTAAGTATATTATGGGGTCTGTCGGGCACCACTATTTTCAGAGAGAATAGCAGGAGAAAAAGATTGTGCAAGCTCAATTTTTTTCTCCTGCTATCCTCCCCGGCGTTCCTGACGACAGTCACACTACCAGATCATAACGGTAGTATGAAAGGGGCCTAACACTGCCATACCAGAACAATACTGTCACACCATGACTGAATAACAACGCCACAACAGAACAGTAACCCCATACTGTGACTGAATAACAGTTTTCACCATACCAGACTGTGACTGAATAAAGCCACCAGAAAAAAACAATACTGCCATACCATGACTAAATAACAACACCTTACCAGAACCCATACCATGACTGAATAACAATGTTATAACAGAACAATACCGGCATGCCGTGACTGGGAAGCACCACCATACCAGAACAAAACAATACTGCCATACCATGACTGAATAACACCACCATACCATAACTGAATAACAACGCCATACCATAACAGAACAATATCCCTATAGTGTGATCGAATAACAGTTTTCCAGATTTTCCCCTGCTGTAATATTGTAATGATAGATAGATTACATACACTATATAAACATATATTATATATATATACACACACACAGGGTATATACATGTAATAACCCTCCCCCCACCATCCATGGAATATATATACATATAAACCATCTGATTGAAGTAGCGCTGCCAGCCCAGCCCCTGTATGCTTTCTTGCAGGGACGGAGCCGGCCCTTGTTACATCTTGTCACCATATGCAGATTACTGTTACGGTGATCTAAAGGTAACAACCCATTAGATCACTGTTTCCAGTGATCTGTTTTACAGCCATGGAGAGAAGACACACATCACATCATCTCTGCAGGCCCACTTTGCTGAGGGAAACCCTGTGATGTCTATACTGACATCACAGGCTCCCCTAGCAACTATCCAGAAGCAGATATATGCATTATGCAGTGCAGCTCTCGATTTGAGCACTGTGTTAATAGGGTTTTAGTGACAGAAACTGATTATTTCAGTTTTCTGTCACAGTGCATGATTGGACTGTCAGTGTAAGGCCATGTTCACACAGCGTAAAAATGTGCACAATGTCTGCATGGAAAACACGTGTGAACATTCCGCACATTTGAATAATCCTGGCGGATGCTAGGACTGCTCGGAAATGCACCCTCTCATAGACTGCAATGCATTTCTGAGCCAAATCTGCAAAAACAATAGACCAAAGTAGACAAGTAGATGTTTCTGGATAAAATTCCACTGTGTGAACCGAGCAACAGAATCCCATTGAAATCAATTGGACTCTGCTGCAGGGGAATGTCCGTGCGGAATATTCCTGCCAAATTCCATGCTGGGAGTAGTAGTACCTGTAGTAATAGACAGATCGCCCCAGGTCTCAGTCCTGACACCCGATGCGATCGTCCATTATATAGCACAGATGCCGCTGTATACATCACTCACATCTCTGCTCTGTACTCCAGCCAGTGATGTAAATATAACATAATTCATTCATAATTTCCACCCAGAGCTGTGATTGGCTGCAACCATTCGTCTGCAACCAACCATAACTGAGGGAAACATCAATGAGTGAGTGGCCGGCCCGGAGTATAATGCAGAGCAGGGATGCGAGCGATGTATACAGTCGCTCCATCTCTGCTATAGACAGGACGATCACAGCGGGTGTCAGTAGTGATACCCGCTGTGATGTGTCCTTAAGCAGGCACTACTACTCCCAACATGGAGCACACTCTGCTCCATGCTGGGAGCTGTAGTACCTGCATTAATAGACAGATCGCAGCGAGTGTAACTTCTGACACCCGCTGCGATCTGTCTATTAATACAGGTACTACAGCACCCAGCATAAGGCAGAGTGTGCTCCATGTTGGGAGTAGTATTACCTGCAGTTATGGAAAGATCACAGCGGGTATCACTCCTGACACCCGCGGTGATCCACCTGTATAATGTATAGAAGCAGCAGCCGCTCTCCTATGGTCCCCTGCACGGCCATATATATATATATATATATATATATATATATATATATACACATTCCGATTTCCCACAGAGAGCTGTGATTGGCTGGAACCATCTGGCCAATCACAGCTCTCTGCGGGAAATATGAATATGTGCATATATACGTCAGGGCAGGGGACCATAGAAGAGCGCCCGCTGCATCTATACATTATACAGAAAGATCGCAGCAGGCGATCTGTCTAATAGTACAGGTACTACTACTCCCATCATGGAAAAGTGTGTTCCATGCTGGGAGTAGTAGTACTAACTAAAAAAAAATTAAAAAGATAAAGAAAAAAAGGTGAAAAACACACACAATACATTTTTATAATTGTCGGATACATTTTTATTTCCCCCCACACATAAATTGATCCCTGTTTAAAAAGTAATAAAATGTTTTTTATAAACAATATAATTTCGTTAGATACAATTTTTTCCTTCACTACTGTATCTTTTTTATTTTTATTTTTTTATGGTACCCTACGAAATTTTATTCAAAACAGGTATCTCCATGACTTATTCGGATCGCTAAAGTCCAAAAAAGAACAAAAAATGCCTGCAAAAACGCCAAAGTTAAACCCCACATATCGTTTTTCTTGGCGTTTTCTAACTCCCATAGACTTCTTTTGGAGCAAAACGCCACGATTTTGACTAAAAACGCCGGTTTGAGCGACATACAGCGTTTTTTTTCAAAACGCTGAGGAGCTAGAAAAACCGCAAAAAAAGTGAAAAAACGCCAAAAAGGATTAAAAAACGCCAAAGTGAAAAAGCACCAAGTGGAATAAGAATTTTGCGATTTCTCATTGATTTACAGCTAACATCTGGCCGGAAAGTTTTTTGGCCAAAAAAAATGCCATTCGGCAGAATTGGCGTTTTTCTTGGCATTTTCACAAAAAAGACCCAAGTGGAATCCTAGCCTAAGACCCAAATGGGCGGTGTCCTTAAGGCTAGGATTCCACTTTTTTTTTTTGTGAAAACTCCAAGAAAAACGCCAATTCTGATGTTAGCTGTAAATCAATGAGAAATCGCAGAATTCTTATTCCACTTGCCGTTTTTTCACTTTGCCGTTTTTTTAATCCTTTTGTTTCCGTTTTTTCACTTTTTTGCTTTTTTTTCAGCTCCTTGGCGTTTTGAAAAAAACGCTGTTTGTCGCTCAAACCAGCGTTTTTAGTCAAAATCGTGGCGTTTTGCTCCAATAGAAGTCCATGGGAGTGAGAAAACGCCAAGAAAAACGATATGTGGGGTTTAACTTTGGCGTTTTTGCAGGCTGTTTTTAATCTTTTTTGGGCTTTAGCGATCCAAAAAAGTCATGGAGATACCTGTTTTGAATAAAATTTCGTAAGGTACCATTAAAAAAAAAAAAGATACAGTAGTGAAGGAAAAAATTGTATCTAATGACATTTATATTTTTTATAAAAAAAAAACATTTTATTACTTTTTAAACAGGGATCAATTTATGTGTGCGGGGAAATAAAAATGTAGCCGACCATTATAAAAATGTATTGTGTGTGTTTTTCACCTTTTTTCTTTATCTTTTTACATTTTTTTAGTTAGTACTACTACTCACAGCATGGAACACACTGTTCCATGATGGGAGTAGTAGTACCTGTACTAATAGACAGATGCAGCGGGCGCTCTTCTATGGTCCCCTGCCCTGACGTATATATACACATATTCATATTTCCCACAGAGAGCTGTGATTGGCCAGATGGTTCCAGCCAATCACAGCTCTCTGTGGGAAATCGGAATGTGTATATATACGGCCGTGCAGGGGACCATAGGAGAGCGGCCGCTGCATCTATACATTATACAGGTGGATCACAGCTATACAGGTTTATCACAGCGGGTGTCAGGAGTGATACCCGCTATGATCTTTCCATAACTGCAGGTAATACTACTCCCAACATGGAGCACACTCTGCCTCATGCTGGGAGCTGTAGTACCTGCATTAATAGACAGATCGCAGCGGGTGTCAGAAGTTACACCTGCTGCGATCTGTCTATTAATGCAGGTACTATAGCTCCCAGCATGGAGCAGAGTGTGCTCCATGTTGGGAGTAGTAGTGCCTGCTTAAGGACACATCACAGCGGGTATCACTACTGACACCCGCTGTGATCGTCCTGCCTATAGCAGAGATGGAGCGACTGTATACATCGCTCACATCCCTGCTCTGCACTATACTCCGGGCCGACCACTCACTCATTCATATTTCTCTCAGAGCTGTGATTGGCTGCAACCATCCGGCCAATCACAGCTCTGGGTGGGAAATATGAATGAATTATGTTCTATTCACATCACTTGCCGGAGTATAGTGCAGAGATGTGAGCGATGTATACAGCGGCATCTGTGCTATATAACGGACGATCGCATCGGGTGTCAGGACTGAGACCCGGGGCGATCTGTCTATTACTACAGGTACTACTACTCCCAGCATGGAACAGTGTTCCATGCTGGGAGTAGTAGTACTACCTAAAAAATAGAGAAAAAAGTAATATATTTTTTTTTTCAGATCCTGCAAGTGGATACTCAGTGCCATGTCTTCAACCAATAAATGTTAAAAATGCAGAAAGTTTTGATTCTGTTATAAAATTATCTGAAATAAAGGCACATCATTGTCACATTGAAACCCCTTTGGATCTCAAATCTGGCCATCTACTCGAGGAATATACGGCAGCTGAGTCAACAACTGACACAGTTAAAACAGAAGATTTACCTTTCATTAAAAGTTGTAAAATATCTAATGACCAAGATATTTGTACAGTGTCTGTGGAATACCAGCATTTTTTATTTCAAGAATCAGAGCCCCCAGAAGTAGCTGAGAAAGATGATGAAGGAAAGATGGAAAGTCTTTCACCTTGCAATTTCGAGATTACTCATAGCAATGGAAAAGGTACGTGTTCAACTCAAACAGACTTCTTCAATACATTTGAGTCTCCAAGTATTGAAATGGATTTTGTAGCAATAACTGAACAATCCCCCAAAACAAATGAGATCAGGAATTTGAGTATGATTAATGAAAGCACATGTACAGATAGTGTGGCATCTGGACCTCTTAACTGTAAAAAGGAAGACACGTGTTCTAAACCTTCTGATCCTCTGGCTGGTATGAATGCACTGATTGCAGCATCTGAAATGCCCCAAGCCTGCTGTCTACCACTCAGAAGTACATCAGTTCTGGTTCCTGATATATCAGCAGACAGCTCTCTTCTCCAAGGCATAATGCTCCTAAGTGAAATAGCTGAAAGTGAGTGCGAGAGAAGAAAACAATTGCATGGTAAGTTTATTTTTAAGAATTTGTTTTGTGGTTAACGGCTATAATCACCTGTAACCTGTAAACCGAAGATGTTACTTGGAAATGTATAGTAATGTGATTTTTTTTGTTTCCACTCACTAGATTTGCAAAGCTGTCTTATTAGACCTTCTCTTGAAAGCCTGTTGGCTGCTAGCTCTCAAATGTTAATGGATTTTTTGTCTTCACCAACTTTGGATTGCTTAAAAGCAGGATCAATCAGATTGCCCCGAGAACTAACTCCTAATAAAAAATATAGCTGGAAACAAGAAAAAAGTACAATGGTGAGTCAGCATGACATTTTTTTTATTATACAGCAAAGGTAAACAGGCTGTATATTCTTTAACTAGTTATATATCATAAATATTTAACTGTTCGTTTAAGATTAAAATTTTATTAAATTGCTGCGTAAAGGAATTATCTTACTAAGAAAACCCCTGTCTGTGTGCCTTTTTTTTTTTTTTTTTACAGCATATGTACATCATAGTCATGAGCCCCCTCTCTTTTTCACTTTCTGATTACAACCTATTGTTTCTGACTTTTTTATAATTTTTTAATAATTTTCATTACAACTTTTTTAAAATATTTTTGACAAACAGACAAGGACTGGTCGCTCCTGAATAAAATACATGACCATTACAGGCCTCTGCTTGTAACCCAGCCCCAGGAAAGCGAGAACAACCAGAAACTCACAGGATCTGTAAACGACCCAGGGTGCCTGCCACTGTCTTTCGCAAATACCAAGTCGTGTCTTTAAAAGGAGTCTTAACCGAGATTATTTCTGTATCTGATAAAAAGACAGATATAAACATCTTCCCATTCTTTTAAAAGGATTTAGCTGATTTATCTGCTGCTCTACTGCATTCTAACTGGTCCAAATGAAGATAACGTTTCATCTTAAGGAGAACCACTGCTACCGTAGGCATATCTGCCGACAACCTCTGAGAGTAACCATCTATTCCATACTAATATAAACAGATGAGTCAACAGTGTAAGATGGTCATCATCCCTTGGAACGTGTAGAAGAATAAGAAGAGGACCAACTTGGAGCCTTATGCCTAACTTATCATGCAGTAAGTTGGAGAGAGACCCAGGCAGGCATGAAACTAAATCAAATCATTGTTCCCCACAATTCGGGCATGCTTCCATGTGGCCAGGGTGATAATCTGTAGGTAGAGTAAAACCATATATTGCGTGATGAAGGATTTTAAATTGGGTCTCCCACCACACCTCATTCACTACCACCTTCCTCACTTTTACTCACCCCTCTAGTATAAGCATCCCCAGGTCAGCCAATTTCCGCTCCCAGTAACAAAACAGAGATTTAGTAAGGGCCTCGCTCCTCCATCTAAGTATTTTTCAGTAAAGGTTTGATTTAAAAAAATGCTAATTATTGAAACTTTTTATAAACGCGTCAAAAGAAGTGTTACCTCTGTGTATTGGAGAAAATGAATAGGACCATAGGCCTCTGGTAAGGTATAGTACAGAAGTTCAGAAGGATGCAGAACATGGCCCACTCTAGACACCCCTGCCTCCCTCCACACCCGATACAACACGTTCTGCTGAGCCAGCAATAACTCCAGATGGGACTACAGAGGCATGTCTGTACTGAGGAGAAACAAAAGACTTATAGGGTCAATGCAGGCTTTCCTGGGGGCTATCACTTTGCGTAAGAGTAAGCTACCCTTAACTTGCCTTGGCAGTGCCGAGTATTGGGTGTGTAGTAAAGCTCGAAGGGTCTAGGCCCCCACCATGACTGCTTCTAGATTAACATTAGAATACATACTAGACCCTTTATCCAGTCCACCCCATGTCTGAGCAGGCATACCAAATTGTTATGCCTAATGTCTGGGAAATGTAGGCCCCCCTGTTATTTTCTGCAGTGCTATCTTTGGCCTCTTATTTCCACATATAAATTTAGTGAACTTGGAGCATAACATTGCATCACCCTTATGTTTAAGCAATATTGGTATAGTTTTCATGGGGTAAAGTAAGAAAAATCATATTTTTTTATAAATGACATCAAGCTAAAGATGGAAGAGGTAAGGATTGCCATCTACGCAGTTGGGAAATTATTTTCCGGAAAAGAAGAGGGTAATTTAGCTTGTATTTATACCCAGGAGAGCGGCCCACGTGAATCCCCAGATATCTCAGGGAGGTGTACGAGATTTGCACTGGAACAGCAAAGTCCCCATGAGGTAAGGAGAGGAAAAACAATTTTATGTCCAGCAGGACACTCTAAGTAGGATTCACCTTAAACCCAGATACCAAGCCATAGGATTCCGAAAACCTTAGGAAGATCATTAGAAAGAGGCTTTGAAAGGAACAAAAGAATATCATCCACAAAAATCACGGCTTTCAACTCTGAATACCCTCCATGTCTGAAGCTGTATTCAACACTCGGGACAGAGGTTCTGTGGCCAAATTAGAAAGTAACTGGGACAAGGGACATCCTTGTCTGGTTTGCCTCGACTTGATAGATGCTCATTATGAGTTGGAATCAGAAGCCTCCTCTCTTCGTGCTGAAGTCATAAACCTGGAAGACAGGTCGTGGTGGAAAAACGTTAAGTTTAGGGGGATCCTGGAATCAATCCCCCCATCTACCCTCAATAATTTCCTCCAGAACTTTATCAAAATGGTGCTCCCCAACTGCACAACCCTGGATCTTGTTATTTATCAGGCACCTAGTGTACCCAAACATCTAGCAGAGGAAATAGACATTGACATCTTCATTATTTTCATATATAAGAAGAATTAATGGTTGCCACCAGGAAACCTTTCTCTCTCTCTCTCTCTCTCTCTCTCTCTCTCACAGGGGACTTTAGTAAATTAACCTTGTTCATTGCAGAATAATTGCGACACTTACCTCAGCCCTGAGAGAAAACAAGCTCCGATACCGCTGGGGTTTCCCTGTGCCTCTCCTAATCCAGCGAGATAACACACTACATTTTATCAGATCACTGAAAGAAGGTTGCCAACTCCTTCACAAATGGAACTTACCTGATATTCCACCCTCCTTCTTATATATTTTCGGCAACATATACCAATATGAATTCTTAGGATGTAGGGGGAGCAGTTTTTCCGCTGTTTTGATGGTTATACCTTTTTCAGTATATGTTCTCAAAAAGGAACGTAATCTATTCATAACTTTAGTAAAAGGATCATTAGGGAGCTTATCATAAGCCCTCTTATCAGTAACGGGGTACTCCAGTGCTTAGACATCTTATCCCCTATCCAAAGGATAGGGGATAAGATGCCTGATCGCGGGAGTCCCGCCGCTGGGGACCCCCGTGATCTTGCACGCGACACCCCGTTTGTAATCAGTCCCCGGAGCGAACGGGACGTCACGCTCCGTCCCTCAATGCAAGCCTACGGGAGGGGGCATGATAGCTGTCACGCCCCCTCCCATAGACTTGCATTGAGGGGCGGAGCGTGAGGTTACACGGGGGGCAGAGGCGTGACGTCACACGCCGCCGGCCCCGTGATCGACAGTAATCAGACCCGGAGCGAACACGCTCTGGGGACTGATTACAAACGGGGTGCCACATGCAAGATCACGGGGGTCCCCAGTGGCGTGACTCCCGCGATCAGGCATCTTATCCCCTATCCTTTGGATAGGGGAGTAAGATGTCTAAGCACCGGAGAACCCCTTTAAGTTGGTTAGAAGCTTCATTTTGATAATCCTTTTTATACCACACCACTATAGCTCCCCCTTTGTCTGCCTTTGAAAAGATGATGCCATGATTGCTAGTAAGCCAATCTAATGCTTTCTTTTCACCCTAGTGATGTTAGGCTTGGGTTGAGGGTATAGGAGGGCTTTAACATCTCTGCAAACCACATGCTGATGGAATAATTCAATTGCCCCTCCTGGAATAGTGGCAGGAATAAATCTAGAGGTGTTGCCTCCAACAAATTTTTTCTGGCTCTTACTTTCTGTTATATTAAGTGGTAGGTCGGTAGCTAATTCTATAAGATCCATAAGGCTATCTGTATCAGTTTCTCCCAGATTTTTAATAGGTATGAACCCTAAAGGGCTGATGGTACATTGCTGCTCTCCTTCCTTATATCTTTCAATATTGGTAGTGGTCTTAGATTTGGACACTGCAAAAAAAAAATTTGGATTTAATTTTCTTATGCTTTCATGAAGATCTTCCTCAAAAAGAGTCATGCAACCCAAATTTAAGGCTTTTTACTGAGAACAGACACACAGTCGGAATGGAGTTCTCGATCTGTAAGGTTAACTACAAGGGTCTCAGTGTCTATTGTTGACATGTCATAGTCTTTCTTTTCTTCTTTCTTTGTGGCATGCCTCTTCCTCCTGCCACCCCAGAGGGTCTTTCTCCTAAAGGGCCTGAAGGACTGTAGTTGGATGTCGTGGGAGTGTTCACGTCTGACTGGGCATCATCGGAGGTACTAGACTCAGTCTCTGTAGATAAATAATCTATAGTTTTTTTTGTTTTTCTTGTATGCCATTTTCTTATAGGAAGTACGTTTATTTCTCCTCATTTGGGACAGTTTTTTTTTTTACTGACCTTTTTTTTTTACTGACTTTTATTTTACGTGATCGTTTTATTGGGAAGGGTGCCCCAACAAGGTTCTTATGGATGCTTTCCAAAAATGTCATTTCCGGTGAATGACGTGCTCTATTGATCGTTTATATACTGACCATTTTATTGTTTTTGTGCACGCCTGATGAAAGGGCTATCTCGGCCCAGAAACGCGTTGTGTGTTAATAAAACAGTGACTCTTACCGTTTCTGGTCAAGTTTGAATTCATCACTACACTGGCAACGCAGTTTCAATATCCATTGTGTGAGCTCTCCTATGGGTTTATAGTTGTCTGACAATTCATGGAAGCAGTCACATGGGCGTGAACTAAATTTTAACAATGGGAGTGATTATAAGGCAATGCACTGGATTTTTTTTGTCAGCGGGGAAATCCCATCATGTTCAAAGTCCCACTTATCACTGAGGAATTTATCCCATTTTGTGCTCTGGATAATTTGCTGTAATGAGGATAATTTTTTCTCCAAATTAGTCATAAAGCTGTTGAATTGTGCTTCTGTCAGCCTTGTCCGTAGTTCACATTTCGCTTTACAAAGCTCTGTAGTTATTTCTTCATATTCCGAGGTGTTTTTCTCTATTACTAGGTTTTGAAGGTTTAAGGAATGCTGGAGGTGACATGCGTCCCACTTCTTGACAAAATCAGGATCATTGGTAAACTGAGATGGAGTTTTGTAAGGTCTTAGTCCTCCAGGCGTTCTCATATTATCGCCATACGCTTTCAATGAATTAATGGTCCAAAAGACTCTGGTTTCTTTTTCAGCAAGAGAACGGACTTTAAACTCCAGTGCTTTGGTGCTGAGCACCTGGATTGATCTTGTGCCCGCTTTCCCTGCATGGATAGGCAGAGATAAAGCTCCTGCAGTTTTTTTTTAGTTTTTGATGGTAACCATGGTGATGGTTTTCCCCCACCTTTATAAATACACCTGTACACGTGAACAAACCAGAGGCCTGACGAAGCACTGATTGCGCAAAACGGACCATTGCCCAACCCACTCCCCCACCCCTCTGCATCCGTCCGCACTCCCACATGTGGTGGAACGCTACCTAGCTGTGATGCAATAAAGAAGTTTGCTGTTCCCTAAAGACCAGGTGAGAGCTCCATTCTTTCAATTCTTTCATGAAATATGTCTTGGACTTATCATGTGAGCACCTGAAAGGTCCTCTTACCAGAGAAGCCTAGCAGTACAATTTTTAGTGAAGTAGCAGTATTACCTGTTGTGGATTGCCTAGAACACTTTTTTGTTTCTTGCCTTGAGCACGCGAAGACTCAACTATATGGATTCCGGTTCTACCACTATGGATACGGACGTAACTGCAGGAGCTTTATCGCTGGCTATCCATGCAGGGACAGCGGACTTGGAGGAATTGTTCACTACATGCAAAACACAAGATCAACTCCAGGTGCTCAGCACCAAAGCACTGGAGTTTAAAGTCAGTTCTCTAGCAGAAAGAGAAACCAGAGTCTTGTGGACCATGAATTCAAAAGCGTATGGCGATAATATGAGAACTCCTAGAGGACTAAGACCTTACAAAACTCCATCTCAGTTTACCAATGATCCTGATTTTGTCAAGAAGTGGGACACATTTCACCTCCAGCATTCCTTAAACCTTCAAAACCTAGTAATAGAGAAAAACACCTTGGAATATGAAGAAATAACTACAGAGCTTTGTAAAGCGAAATGTGAACTGCGGACAAGGCTTCATGACTAATTTGGAGAAACAATTTTCCTCATTGTAGCAGATTATCAAGAGCACAAAATGGGATAAATTCCTCTGTGATAAGTGGGACTTTGAACATGACGAGATTTTCTCCTGGGGAAAAAAACTCCCATATGAGGAGAAATAAACGTACTTCCTTTAAGAAAATGCATACTAGAAAAACAAAAAAACTACAGATTATTTAAACACAGAGACTGAGTCTAGTACCTCCGATGATGTCTAGTCAGACGTGAACACTCCCACGACATCCAACTACAGTCCTTCAGGCCCTTTAGGAGAAAAAGGCATTCCACAAAGAAAGAAGAAAAGAAAGACTGTGACATGGCAGCAATAGACACTGAGACCCTTGTAGTCTACCTCACAGATCGAGAACTCAGTTCCAACTGTGTGTCTGTTCTCAGTAAGGGCCTTAATTTTGGGTTGCATGACTCATTTAAAGAGTAGCTATCATAAACTAATCTGTCCCTAAAACCCTCAAGCATATGTCCCTGACTAACCTTGACACTAATCCTGGCTTTTATTTTCTTTTATTTTGTTCAAAACCCTCCCTTTGTACCTCTTTTCCAGGCTTATCAGCCTGCACATTCGTCAGTGGCTCAGTGAGGGAGGAAGTGGGCGTGGCCCGGCAGGCTAGACGTCATGTGAGGCTTCACAGGGCTGGCTTCCGCCCTTCTTCCTGTATGCTGCTCTCACTCTCGGGAGCACGCATACAGGCTAAGTACAAGGCAGGGACGGCAGCTTCTGTATCTCCTCCTCCTTGCACGTGCCATACATAGTGGAGGAATGTCGGAGTACAGAGCTGCCATGCCCTGCATGAAGAAAGTAAAAACATAATACTGTATACATTTATAGTTTGGATGGAATAAATTTCTATATCTCTATTTTCATCATTATCTATACTGTATTGCTGCAGTTTTACCCAGTAAGCTTATGTAGAAGGTAAAACTGCAGCCTTACAGTATAGATGGTAATGATAACAGTGAATTTGTTTCATCCAAAAATATGCATAATAATTATAATCTGTTAATGAGCGTGCATACCATGCTGGCTCATTACATGTATTGAGCCAGCATGCTATGCACACTCAATATCATGTAAATTGAGCAAGCATATTATGCACATTTATTATCATGTATTGAGCGTGCATAGCATGCTGGCTCAATGCATGATATTGAGCGTGTATAGCTTGCTGGCTCAATACATGTAATGAGCCAACATGGTATGCACGCTCATTATCAGATATTGAGCCAGCATGGTATGAACCAGCATGCTATGCACGCTCAATACATGAAAATGAGTGTGCATACCATGCTGGCTCAATACCTGATATTGACTGTGCATAGCATGCTGGCTCAATACATGATATTGAGCGTGCATAGCATGCTGGCTCATTACATGTAATGAGCCAGCATGCTCTGCACACTCAATACCATGTATTTAGCCAGCATGCTATGCATGCTCAATATCCGCTATTGAGCCAGCATGCTATGCACGCTCAATATCATGTAATGAGCCAGCATAGTATGCATTATTAGGTATTGAGCCAGCATGGTATGCACACTCATTATCAAGTATTGAGCCAGCATGGTATGCACGCTCATATTCATGTATTGAACTAGCATGCTATGCACGCTCAATACATGAAAATGAGCGTGCATACCATGCTAGCTCATTACATGAAAAACATTTATTTTCATGTATTGAGCATGCATACCATGTTGGCTCATTACATGTATTGAGCCAGCAAGCTATGCACCCTCAATATCATGTAATGAGCCAGCATGCTATGCACGCCCAATACATGAAAATAAATGTGCATACCATGCTTGCTCAATTCCTGATAATGAGCGTGCATACCATGCTGGCTCATTACATCAACTATTGAGTCAGCATGGTATGCACACTCATTTTCATGTATTGAGCCAGCATGCTATGCACGCTCAATACATGAAATTGAGCATGCATACCATGCTGGCTCGAAACCTGCTATTCTGCGTGCATACTACGTTGGCTCATTACATGTATTGAGCCAGCATGCTATGCATGCTCAATATCATGCAATGACCCAGCCTGCTAATCACGCTCAATACATGAAAATAAACGTGCATAGCATGCTTGCTCAATTCCTCAAAATGAGCGTGCATACTATGCAGGCTCAATACCTGATATTGAGCGTGCATAGCATGCTGGCTCAATAGATGCATAACATGCTGGCTCAATAGCTGATATTTAGCGTGCATAGCATGCTGGCTCAATACATGCATAACATGCTTGCTCAATAGCTGATATTGAGCGTGCATAGCATGCTGGCTCAATACATGAAATTGAGCGTGCATACCATGCTGGCTCAATACATGATATTGAGTGTGCATAGCATGCTGGCTCATTAAATGTATTGAGCCAGCATGCTATGAATGCTCATTATCAGCTATTGAGCCAGAATGGTATGCACGCTCATTTTCATGTATTGAGCCAGCATGCTATGCACGCTCAATATCAGCTATTGATCCAGAATGGTATGCACGCTCATTTTCATGTATTGAGCCAGCATGGTTGCTTAATTACTGTTAATGAGAGTGCATACCATGCTGGCTCAATACATGAAAATGAGCGTGCATTGCATGCTGGCTCAATACCTGATAATGAGTGTGCATGCCAAGCTGGTTCATTACATGTATTGAGCCAGCATGCTATGCACGCTTATCATATATTGAGCCAGCATGCTATGCAAGCTCAATACATGAAATTCAGCGTGCATACCATGCTGTTTCAATACCTGATATTGAGCGTGCATAGTATGCTGGCTCATTACATGAAAATGAGCGTACATACCATGCTGGCTCAAAATATGTAGATAGATAGATATGAGATAGATAGATATGAGATAGATAGATAGATAGATAGATATGAGATAAATATGAGATAGATAGATATGAGATAGATATGAGATAGATATGAGATAGATAGATAGAGATTAGAGATGAGCGAACTTACAGTAAATTCGATTTGTCACAAACTTCTCGGCTCGGCTGTTGATGACTTATCCTGCATAAATGAGTTCAGCTTTCAGGTGCTCCCGTGGGCTAGAAAAGGTGGATACAGTCCTAGGATACTCTTTCCTAGGACTGTATCCACCTTTTCCAGCCCACCGGAGCACCTGAAAGCTGAACTCATTTATGGAGGAAAAGTCATCAACTGCCGAGCCGAGAAGTTCGTGACAAATCGAATTTACTGTAAGTTCGCTCATCTCTAATAGAGATAGATAGATAGAGATAGATATATAGAGATAGATAGATAGATATAGAGATAGATAGATAGATAGATAGATATGAGATAGATATAGATAGATAGATAGATATAGAGAGATAGTTATAGACAGATAGATAGATAGATAGTGATAGTGATAGATAGATAGTGATAGAGATAGATAGATATTAGATAGATAGATAGATATTAGATAGATAGATAGATATTAGATAGATATAGGTAGATAGAGGTAGATAGATAGATAGAGGTAGATAGATAGAGGTAGATAGATAGAGGTAGATAGATAGAGGTAGATAGATAGAGGTAGATAGATAGAGGTAGATAGATAGAGGTAGATAGATAGAGGTAGATAGATAGAGGTAGATAGATAGAGGTAGATAGAGGTAGAGAGAGATAGAGGTAGAGAGAGATAGAGGTAGATAGAGAGATAGCGGTAGAGAGAGATAGAGATAGAGATATAGAGGTATAGATAGAGATTTAGAGGTATAGATAGAGATTTAGAGGTATAGATAGAGATATAGAGATATAGATAGAGACATAGATAGATAGAGATATAGATAGATAGAGATATAGATAGATAGAGATATAGATATAGATAGATAGATAGATAGAGATATAGATAGATAGATAGATAGAGATATAGATAGATAGATAGATAGAGATATAGATAGATATAGAGTTAGATAGAGATAGATATAATTATACTTACCTAAATATAATTCTTCCTCCGATGGGGGTGTGGTGCAGATTTCTCCTCTCTCTGTCCCCTCTCTCTCTCTCACAATCTATACTGCAGCTCAAGCTGCAATGAGTAGAAGGAGGAGGTGCAGGGGCGGGGATATGTAAATTAGGCGCGCCGCACGCATACGAGCACTGTGCTCGCTCTCTGCCTGTTTCATATACAGGCAGAGAGCGAGCCGAGGACGCGCTTTTCGGACCACGCTGCCCGGCCAGCAGTGGTCCGAACGTGCCCTGCGTGAGGGTCCGAACGTGCCCTGGACCATGTAGGGTGACACCTAGTGGCCAGGATTGCAAATGTAAAAAAAAGTATGAAAGGTACATTATTTTAAAATAAAATATATTACAAAGATTGTTATTTATGCATAATCTATATTTTATTAAAAGTAATGTTTAATGAGAGTACCCATTTAAATATCATCTTTTTGAGGAAGATCTTCATGAAAGCATAAGAAAATTAAATCAAAAACATTTTTTTGCATTGTCCAAATCTAAGACTAGTACCAATATTGAAAGAGATATGGAAGGAGAGCAGCAATGTACCATCAGCCCTTTAAGGTTCATACCTATTAAAAATCTGGGAGAAACTGATACAGCTAGCCTTACAGATCTTATAGAATTTGCTACTGACCTACCACTTAATATAATAGAAAGTAAGAGCCAGAAAAAAATTGTCGGAGGCAACCCCTCTAGATTAAATTCTGCCACTAGTCCAGGAGGGGCAATTGATTTATTCCATCATGCAGTTTGCAGAGATGTTAAAGCCCTCCTATACCCTCAACCCAAGCCTAACATCACTAGGGGTGAAAAGAAAGCATTAGATTGGCTTACTATCAATCATGACATCATTATTTCCAAGGCAGACAAAGGGGTCTAGGGTATAGTGGTGTGGTATAAAAAGGATTATCAAAAGGAAGCTTCTAACCAACTTAATGATAACAGGGTTTATGACAAGCTCCCTAATGATCCTACTACTAAAGTTATGAATACATTACGTTCCTTTTTGAGAACATATACAGTACTGAAAAGGGTATCATAACCATCAAAACAGCGGAAAAACTGCTCCCCCTACATCCTAAGAATGCATATTGGTATATGTTGCCGAAAATACATAAGAATCACATGACACCCCAGGTCACCTGATAGTAGCAGGTATCGGTAGCGCAACCAAATTTTTATCCAGTTATGTAGACTGGCTCATCTCCCCTGTCCTGCAGCAGATACCCACATATCTATGTGACTCCGGCGATTTGATCACAGCCCTGGGAGGGTTGGAGTGGCTGCCTGATTTTCATTTGGCTTCTATTGATGTCGAGAGCTTGTATACCCGCATCCCTTGAGATGTGGGTATACAGGCTCTGAGTGAGTACCTTACATGCACCAATAGGTCTCCCGAGTTTATCGACTTTGTGGCAGAAGCAACTGAACTCATTTTGACGAATAATATTTTTCAATTTGATGGCAGCTGGTACAAACAACCTAATGGTACGGCAATGGGGACTTCCATCTCCTGTGCATTTGCGAACATCTTTCTGGCAGTTTTTGAGAGAAATTACATTTTTTTATCGGTAAAACAGTTTGTTAAATATATCAAAACAATATGGCGTTATGTGGACGACATTTTCATAGTTTGGAATGGTGATGAAATACAGTTTAACTAGTTTGTTACATATCTTATTACCGCAAATATGGTGAATATGTCTTTCAAATCACATTATGGGGACACAACACTCAAATTATTAGATGCTCAAGTAAGCATAAGAAAAGGAAAGATAATTACATCAGGTTACAGAAAACCCACATCAAAGAACACTTTGCTGCACTACAATTCATCACATACACTTTGTACAAAAAAATAACATTTCTTTCAGTCAGAGGATCTGCCTAAAAATAATTAATAATGAGGAAGATATTTACCGAGAGCAGGTGGTGGAACTGGAAAGCAGACTCCGGGGTCGAAGTTACCCAGAAAATGTGTTGAGGAATGCTAGGGAGAGAGCTGATTAAAAGGTTTTTTTGTTCAATTTTAAGACCACTCCTGAAAAAAACTACTAACAGGTTTACATTTGTATTCGCTAATACCCCTATGAATGAAGCCGTAAAAAGGGCAGTACCCAGAACTAGTTTATCTTGCAACAGGATAAAGATTTGTTAGAATATACTGCTGAAATCCCCATTGTGACACACAGAAGAAGCACGACCATTGGAGATTATATAAAAAGACAGAGGAGAAAAAATGAAAAAAAAGAAAAAAAATGCATTGGCTTTCTGAAAAGAGGCCAATAGGCAATAATGCGTGTGGATCGTGCTCCTTCCGTAGCCACAATTCTAGGTCAAAAGAACTAAAACTTGGAGGGTATACCATAATAATTAACCAGTTCATAATATGTAAGTCAGATTTTGTGGTCTACGCAATCTTCTGTGACTGTGGGCATTTTTATGTTGACGAAACAATATGTCCATTATTCCACCGGATAAGGGAACATTTTAGATCCCTTAATACCGGTGTGGGGGCTACGAGATGTATTGCCAACGTCACAGAAATGCATGGTGGTTCTACCAAATCTTTAAAATTTGCTGCACTTGATAGAATAGAACAAACAGAATCTAAACAGGCATCAGCAATTACTTACCAAAAAATACAGATGGATATCCAGACTAGACACCACGGGAGGTCTAGGGTTAAACAAAAGAAATGAAAATGGTTTTTATTGAAGCGATATGCCTGTATTCATGTTTCGCATGTTAGGTGCTTGTTTTTAAGGTTGCTATTATCCACATTTCACTGCTGTTTTTTTGTTTTTGATGGTAAGCATGGTGATGGTTTTCCCCTACCTTTATAAATACATCTGTACAAGTGAACAAACCAGGGGCCTGACGAAGCGCTGATTGTGCGATACAGACAGTCGCCCAACCCACTCCCCCACCCCTCTGAATCCGTCCACTTTCCTGCATGTGGTGGAATGCTACCTAGCTGTTATGCAATAAAGAATTTTGCTGTTCCCTAAAGACTGGGTTAGTTCTCTATTATTTCAATTCTTTTATGGAATATACCAATTATTAGTACTATGGATTAGTCTTAGAGCTCGCTTTATTTTGCAATCCGCCCATACTCCGGCTGCCCCGATCTTTTGTAATCCGCAGTTCCCACCAGGCATGGTTCCCTCGACTTGGTCCAATAAGGGCTTTCTTCGCATGGGTGACTTTATAGATAGGTTAGGTTTCAAGTCTCATGACCATCTTTGCTCATTCTATAGTGTTCCGGACTCTGAGCTGTATTGGTTCCACCAAATGTATCACTTTTTAGCTAGCTTTAGATAAACAGATGTCGATGTGACTTGCTGCACACGCTATGAATCTCTTTGTAATTACCTCTTTGGAGAGCAGAGACTTTATTTCTACTATCTATGGCAGCCTTTTTGATCCCTCCATTGCCTTGTAGAAGGTGGGTTGAAAGGATTTATTGAGATGGTACCTGGTTCACGCAAGGGTTGCCATGATGTTTCCCTTGACCTCTGCCAGCACAGAGGCACTATGTTCCATATCTGGTGGGAATGCCCGCAAGTAAGGTGTTTTTGGATCCACATATACCACTTGATTTTTTAGTTAACCTCTGGAAGTGCTCAGAACAGAATGACCCGATATCCCGAGGGGTACCCGGAAACTTATCTACCTCATCTTTCTAGTTGCCAAAATTGCATTTGCAATAGGCTCAGTCTATTCCTCTCCACTTGGTTAGATCCAAACTTAATTGGATTATGACCAATGACAAATTGACAAGCATCCTCCTGGACTCTCAAAAGGCTTTTGACGCCACCTGGCAGCCATGGATACAGTATTTAAGCACTTCCCCTTAGGATCCTCACCTCCGCCCCCCTCCCATTTCTTTTTTGTTTACTCACTGTGCCTTGTTTGTTGGTCTTGTTCATCTTTCCTTGTGTGCCTGTGGTTGTCTTTTCTTCCTCCTGGGATCTCCCCGGGAGCTTCTATGTTTAAGTAATGTTAAAAAACTTGGCAGTAGTAGAATGATGTAGTAGACACTATCTGAACACCCGTATAATCGACTCACCCCTGTGTTTGGCTTTATGAGCCAAATAGGTGTGTCTTGCTGTGTCCAGGTGCTCAATCATCAACAGCAGCAGTCTCTTGGAATATGGGCAGAGAGGAGAAGGAAAGAATGGCACACTCTGAAGCATTGAATAAGCTTTACTTTACTGAAGAGGTAACATTGGCATAACAACAAAGGAGCGGTAACACGGACCAAAGACCGTGTTACCTCTTCAATAAAGTAAAGCTTATTCAGCGCTGAAGAAGGTGCCATCATCGTTTCCTTGTCTTCTCTGACCATTTGAGTAATGTTACTTTGCTTGTCTGCATTGCATTATTCGACCTTTATCCAGGCTCTTTTTTGCCTTCATTATACTTAGGGCTCGTTCACACAGCCGTCTGCCCCCGTAAATTTATGCCCGTTCTGCAATCCATTTGATATTTTTTAAATGGGCTGCAAATGGCTGTAAAATAATCCCATTGATGTCCTGCTTTTTTTTTTTTACGGGAATTCCTGTTCCGTTGTTTTTTGATGGGGAAAAAAACATTGCATGCAGTATTTTTTCTCCCGTCAAAAATAGAATAGAAACAGATATTAAAAATGTAACATTGAAGTCTATGGCAAACGAGCGAGCATATAATGTCATCCATTTGCACCCAGTTTTTAATATCCTTTTTTTTTAACTGTTATTACTTCTGAGCATGCTCATAAGGAGTGAAATCAGCAAACTCTTGCTGTGCTGTGTGATATATAACTGTCCCCCTGCAGCGCTTCTATACACATATGTCCCTCACAGCGCTATCTGTGAATAGCATGCTATCAGCAGCGCGTCTGCTGGCAGGGAAGCGGGCGCCATTGCTCTTCCTTTCCTGGCCAGCAGCATGATGTGCTGCTGATAGTATACTATTCACAGATAGTGCTGCAAGGGATGTATGTATGTATGCGCTCGCTGGGGGTACATATGTAAGTGCAGCGGTGGGCATTATACATAGCTAGCGCAGAGGGGGGCATTATACATAGCTAACGCAGCGGGGGGCATTATACATATAGCGCTATATGTCTGGCCCCCCACTGTGCTAGCTATGTATATTGCCCACTGCTGCGCTACCTATAGATCTTGCCCTCCTGCAGCACATAAGGGCAGCCGGGGAACGCAGCGCAGTGTAGTGCAACATTACAATCCTCGCTAATGAATAAAAAAAAAAAACACAGCGGGGTATTTAAAAATGAAAGTAAAACACACGCACACGATCTACATCACAGGGTTGCGGAGCTTGCCGCCCGCTCCCCTGGTTAATAACTTCTGATCACATTGGGTCTCAGAAGTGAGACCCAGAGCAATCAATCCCTCAGTCCCCGTACTACAACCCCCATCATGGAACAGACTTTGTTCCATGATGGGTGTAGTAGTACAAGCACTAATCTAGCCTCCCAGCTGCCTGCAGACTCTCGCAGCCAGGGAACTACTACTCCCATCATGAAAAGAAGTCTTTTCCATGATGGGGAGTAGTAGTAGTCCCGGCTGCAGGAGACAGCTCATACTAACGGATGAAAAACTGATGCAAATGAATAGCATCCCTTTGCATCAGTTTGCACCCGTTAAAAGAATGGTCCGTTTAGGAATCCATAACGGACAAAATCTAGACGGGGGACAACGGCTGTGTGAACCTAGCCATAGAGATATCCTTATCTTCCTCTGCCATCTTTTCATGTTACAATCTCTGGAACCGGAGTGGTCCTTTTGTTGTTTTTAGGAAGGTTGCTCAAGATCTCTGACTTCCTCCCAATTGCCACCTCTAATTTTGTTCTTGCATTTCAATTGTATGTTGCTTACCAACTTATTGTCAATGTTGTATTTACTGGTGTTTATATAAAGCTTTAATAAAAAGAAAATTAAGTTCATGCCCATCTGACTGATAACCTGAATTGTCAACCAAACTATAAACAATCATATCTCAGACATGGAAGGACGTATCAAGAAATTGTAAACTGGAATCTGTAAGGTGTGCAATCACGATGCCCTAATATTTTATGATAATGTAACCACATTTTTGGGGGTTTTGCCACATGTCCTCCTGAAAAGGTTTTTCCAGTTTTGTGTGAATAGAGCTTATTATATAAACTTAACCCCTTCCTGCCATGATACCTTAGCGCATTCCGCCGTATAGATATGGCGTTCATTAAATATGCGCTCCCGCAATGCTGATCAGGTTAATTAGCTGAAGTCCCGGGTTGTCCGGCAGGAGACTACTTATGCCTGACACCCCAGGACCTCATTTGATTAACCCGATCAGCAATCGGGTGTGCATGTGCAGCAGAATCGGCAGGTGTGCGGACGGATTAGGAGGTGTATTTTCGCAACATCTGGAGGACCACAGTCTCTAAACTATGGCCATCTATATGTTGGAAAACTACAACTCCCAGCAAGTCCAGACTGGGCATACTGGGAGTTGTAGTTTTCCAACATATGAATGGCCATAGTTTAGTCTTCAAACTGTGGTCCTCCAAATGTTGCAAAACTACAACTCCCAGCATGCCCATGACAGGCTTTCTCCTTCACTTTGCTGCTATTCCTGTGAAACACCTAAAGGGTTAACAAACTTTCTTAATGTCATTTTGAATACTTTGAGGGAAGCAGTTTTTATAATGGGGTAATTTATGGGGTGTTTCTAATATGAAGGCCCTTCAAATCCACTTTAAAACTGAACAGGTCCCTGAAAAATTCCGATTTTTAAAATGTTGTGACTTTTAAGCCCTCTGATGTTTTCCAAAAGTAAAAACATGTCAATTTTATGATGCAAACATAAAGTAGACATATTGTATTTGTGTATCACTATATAATTTATTTGGAATGTCTGTTTTCCTTACAAGCAGAGAGCTTCAAAGTTAGAAAAATGCAAAATTTTCTATTTCTTCATCAAATTTTGGAATTTTTCACCAAGAAATGATGCAAGTATCGACAAACATTTATGACTAACATAAAGTAGAATATGTCACGAAAAAACAATCTCGGAATCAGAATGAAAATTAAAAGCATCCCAGAGTTATTAATGCTTAAAGTGACAGTGGTCAGAATTGCAAAAAATGCTACCGTCCTTAGGGTTATAATGGGCTTCGTCCCCAAGGAGTTAAGGTCAAAATGGGCTATATCCTTAAGGGGTTAAAGTTCTACGTCTTTTTTAATATTACTTTTACGTTTTTAATCCGCAAGATGTTCAAGAAATTAGCTTGTTGTCAATGAATAAGAGCACTCATGCACATTCAGAAGCAACATACTTATAGATACCTAGTCCTGTTTCCAGCTCTCAGAAGTAGATATCATTACTTCCAGTTTAGGCAATGCTTTGTGAGTTAAACACATTAACAGCAGCTACACAAATCCTTATTTTAGGCTTTTTAGCTTACAGAGAATTTTACACTGGACACAAGTTTATCCACTTAACTTCTGAGAGCAGGAGTAGATTTGTATTGGTTTGCAGTTTTTTCATGTGAACAAGTGTTCTTATTTACTGCCAACAATTACTGCCATCTCTTAAAAATTGTGGATCTTTAACCCACTCAAAAGGGCTTTTTTAAAGTAATTTTATATGTTATGTTTTTTTCATTACATATAAAATATTTATCAACTGTAGTTGATTTTTATGTTGGAGGGAGTGAAGAAAAATACCACAGTTTTTTTTTTTATTTTATTGTCCTCCATGCAGTTTAACCCCATAATGACAAAGGGTGTACAGTGGGGATCAAAAATTTGGGCACCCCGGTAAAAATTTGTATTAATGTGCATAAAGAAGCCAAGGAAAGATGGTAAAATCTCCAAAAGGCATCAAATTACAGATTAGAGATTCTTATAATTCTTATAATATAATTCTTTACACTTTCAAAATAACAGAAAACAAAAAAATGGCGTCTGCAAAAGTTTGGGCACCCTGCAGAATTTATAGCATGCACTGCCCCTTTGCAAAGCTGAGACTGCCAGTGTCATGGATTGTTCTGAATCATCATCTGGGAAGACCAGGTGATGTCTCAAAGGTTTTAAATGCCCAGACTCATCTGACCTTGCCCCAACAGTCAGCACCATGGGTTCTTCTAAGCAGTTGTCTTGAAATCTGAAACTGAAACTGAAAATAGTTGACGCTCACAAAGCTGGAGAAGGCTATAAGAAGATAGCAAAACGTTTTCAGATGTCAATATCCTCTGTTCATAATGTAATTAAGAAATGGCAGTCATCAGGAACAGTGGAAGTTAAAGCAATATCTGGAAGACCAAGAAAAATATCAGACAGAACAGCTCGCAGGATTGTGAGAAAAACAATTCAAAACCCACGTTTGACTGCACAATCTCTCCAGAAAGATCTGGCAGACACTGGAGTTGTGGTACACTATTCCACTATAAAGAGATACTTGTACAAATATGGTCTTCATGGAAGAGTCATCACAAGAAAACCTCTTCTACATCCTCACCACAAAAATCAGCGTTTGAACTTTGCAAATGAACATATAGACAAGCCTGATGCATTTTGGAAACAAGTTCTGTGGACCGATGAGGTTAAATTTGAACTTTTTGGTCGGAATGAGCAAAGGTATGTTTGGAGAAGAAGGGGAACAGAATTTAATGAAAAGAACCTCTGTCCAACTGTTAAGCATGGGGGGTGGATCAATCATGCTTTGGGGTTGTATTGCAGCCAGTGGCACGGGGAACATCTCACGAGTAGAAGGAAAAATGGATTCAATAAAATTTCAGCAAATTTTGGATGCTAACTTAAGGATGGTCCGAGTGGGGCTGACTGTGCTGCTATATATTTTGCTAAGTGTTGACATAAAAAAAATATACACCACACTGGGGATGTTGGTATACACTCTTTCTTAGTAGGAAACTCAGCCGTTCCCAAAAGAGTTCTGGTTTATTACAGCAAATAGATTTGGTTTTTACATTGTACAAAGAAAGAGGGTCAATTATGACATCACAATTACCATGTTACATTCTGATTGGTTGTTCGATTATTGTGTCCTTATATATATTAGTATCATTGTTGATTCATCCTGGAGTGGTTTGGGTGTCCAGAGCGAGGTCCAGATTGTTGTCGGTCCATATTATGACGGTTTTGTGACATCATTGGCCTTACAGTGGCTGAATTCATTCAGTAGTCGGAAGGAAGAGGTTTGGATCTGCAGTGTCGCTGGACATGTCAGATTTTACCACATCTGTAGCAGATGATCATTCTGACGGGTGATCTTCGAGGGGGATAATTCAGAGCACGGTACTGAGCAGGAATGGTTTAGAACTGAGGGACATAATTCTGAACCTGGTATTGTGCTGTAGCATTAAAGGGGTATTCCAGGCAAAAACTTTTATATATCTATATAATATATATATATATATATATATATATATATATAATATCTAAATCAACTGGCTCCGGAAAGTTAAACAGATTTGTAAATTACTTCTATTAAAAAATCTTAATCCTTCCAATAGTTATTAGATTCTGAAGTTTTCTGTCTAACTGCTCAATGATGATGTCACGTCCTGGGAGCTGTGCATGATGGGAAAATATCCCCATAGGAGCTGCACAGCTCCTGGGACGTGAGTCATCAGAAAGCAGTTAGACAGAAAACAGCAACTCAACTTCAGAAGCTAATAACTATTGGAAGCATTGAGATTTTTTAATAGAAATAATTTACAAATCTGTTTCCGGAGCCAGTTGATATATATAAAAAAAATTTGACCTGGAATACCCCTTTAAGCATCATCGGTGCATCTTGACAGATTGACACATCCGAACTCTTCTTAGTAGGTGCCACTTTAATTTGTTTTTCAATAGCTCTGTCAATGAGTAAATGCTGCTTTGGTTCAAGTGTCACATATTCAGGCCTCGTGTCCATAAGCCTTTTCTTGGTATCCTCATGGAGGCCAGTAACGAAGGTGCTTTGATCCTGGAACAGATTAAGTAGTCTGGAGAAAAACTTTTCAGCTGATTCCGTAGGTTCCTGAGAGGCATCAGAGAAATTGGTGGAGCTTGAAGCTAGTCTGTCTCCGACCCAGGCTTGTAGTTGTCTGCAGAATTCTATTCCAGAAGATGTGCAGGTAAAAGGACACCTGGGAAATAGTGATCATAATATAATACATTATAACTTGTTCTTCAATAAGGGAATCTCTCGAGGGGCCACAAAAACAATGAACTTTAGGAAGGCAAAGTTTGATCAGCTCAGAGAAGCCCTTAACAATATAAAATGGGATGTTGTCCTCAAAAACAGGAATACTGACACTAAATGGGAGACTTTTAAAGATATCTTAAATTATCACTGTAATAAATATATACCTTATGGGAATAAAAGGGTCAGAAATAAAAGAAAACTAATATGGATGAATAAAAACATTAAAGGGGCAATAAATGACAAAAATAAAAGCATTTAAAATACTAAAACAGGACAGCAGTGAAGAAGCATTAAAAAGCTATATAGAAAAATGTAAAAAAACTAATAAAAGCCGCAAAAATAAATGCAGAAAGACTGATTGCCAAAGAGAGTAAAACTAACCCCAAAAATGTTCTTTAACCATATTAATAGCAAATAAGTCAAAAATGAAAGTGTGAGCCCCTTAAAAAATGATGAGGAAGAAATTATAAACGGGGATCAGGAAAAAGCAAATATATTAAACAAATTCTTCTCCACTGTATTCACAGAGGAAAATTAAATGCCAGGTGAAATACAGTGTGATAAGGTAAAATCCCCAGTACAGGTCACCTGTCTAACCCAGGAAGACGTGCACTGCCGCCTACAAAAAAATCAAAACAGACAAATCACCAGGTCCGGATGGCATTCACCCCCGTGTTCTAAAGGAATTAAGTAATGTTATAGACAAACCCCTATTTTTAATATTCCTGGACTCTATAGCAACAGGAACTGTTCCCCTGGACTGGCGCATACCAAATGTGGTACCAATATTTAAAAAGGGAACAAAAGGTTACTCCGGGAATTATAGACCTGTTAGCTTAACCTCTGTTCTATGTAAATTGTTTGAGGGTTTTCTAAGAGATGCTATTTTGGAATATCTTGATACAAATAAATGTATGACTCCATATCAGCATGGCTTTATGAGGGATCGGTCCTGTCAAACTAACCTGATCAGCTTCTATGAGGAGGTGAGCTCCAGACCAGGGGGAATTGCTGGATGTCATATATCTGGATTTTTCCAAAGCATTTGATACGGTGCCACATAAAAGGTTGGTGCATAAAATGAGAAGGATTGGGCTGGGGGACAATGTGTGTAAGTGGGTAAGTAACTGGCTCAGTGATAGGAAACAGAGGGTGGTTATTAATGGTACTTATTCTGATTGGGTGACTGTTAGTTGTGGGGTACCACAGGGGTCCGTCTTGGGTCCTGTTCTGTTTAATATATTAATGACCTTGTAGAGGGGTTGAATAGTAAAGTAACAATCTTTACAGATGATACTAAACTTTGTAAAGCGGTAAACACAATAGAGGACAGTGCATTGTTACAACTGGATCTGGATAGGTTAGAGGTTTGGGCTGGGAAGTGGCAAATGAGGTTTAACACCTATAAATGTAAGGTAATGTACATGGGGAGGCTGTGATTATATATTATATGGGAGAACACTTGGGACAACTGACAAAGAAAAGGGTATTAGTCTTAGTTAACAGTAAATTTAACTGTAGTGACCAGTGTCTGGCAGCTGCTGCCAAGGCTAATAAAATCATGGGGTGCATCAATAGGGGCATAGATGCCCACGACAAGGAAATAATTCTACCGCTGTACAAATCACTAGTCAGACCACACATGGAATACTGTGTACAGTACTGGGCACCAGTGTACAAGAAAGATATAGTGGAGCTGGAGAGGGTTCAAAGACGTGCAATCAGGGTAATACGGGGAATGGGATGACTACAGTACCCAGGAAGATTATCAAAATTGGGTTTATTTAGTTTAGAAAAAAGAAGGCTTAGGGGAGACCTAATAACTATGTATAAATATATCAGGGGGCCATACAGAGATCTCTCCCATGATCTATTTATACCCAGGACTGTATCTATAACAAGGGGGCATCCTCTACGTTTAGAGGAAAGAAGGTTTCTACACCAGCACATAAGGGGGTTCTTTACTGTAAGAGCAGTGAGACTGTGGAATTCTCTCCCGGAGGAGGTGGTCATGGTGAACTCTGTAAAAGAGTTAAAAATGGGTCTGGATGCATTTTTGGAGTGTAATAACATCGCTGGTTATGTATACTAGATTTATAGGGACAGAACGTTGATCCAGGGATTTATTCTGACTGCCATATTTGGAGTCGGGAAGGAATTTTTACCTCTAGTATGAGGGTTTTTTGCCTTCCTCTGGATCAACTCAATAGGGACTCAGTAGGGATATAGGTTGAACTTGATGGACTCTGGTCTTTTTTCAGCCTCATGAACTATGTTACTATGTTACTAGTATGTCTCCTCGTCCACAATAGCAGAACTATCAAGGCTGGCAGAAATGATAGGCCAGAAGGCGTCTCCAGTTCTGATAGAGACCAGATTATATAAATCCTTCCATATTGATGAATAGGTTCGTTGGATTTGCTTGATTCTTCTGTAGAAAGGCATTGGCTGTTTCTCTGGGTAAGGTAGTTGGGCTACAAGATTATTTGCTTGCACCGAGGTAAAGAGAACATATTTATAAAGAGTTTCTGAAAGAGGTTTCTCAGACCCTTTATTTCCCCCACCATAGGTAAGTGGTATTGGCATAGTTTGAGGCGGACTGGCTTCACCGAAACTGTGCAGGAGGTGTCTGGAATCATCAGGCTGTATGGGCAAGAGTTTAGATGTCGTAGATCTGGGTAATCCATGCTGTAGGTTATCGGAATCATCATGTGGCATTGGGTGTTTACCCAAGAGTTTAGGTTTCTTGAACAAGTTGACAGCATCCACCAGAGCTTGGACGGTTTCGTACGTTTTAGAGATAAGCCTGATTTCCTGTAATGTTGGTATTGGCTTGTGATTCTCAATACTGGACACTATTGCATTGGCACAGATATTAGGAGGAAATCCAAAGAGTCCAGAACTGATGGGTGGAATGGCCAGAGAGGAAATTTCCTTCTCTCCAGATAGATCAAGAATGTGGTGTATTGTGGACTGAAGCTGCCTTATGCATGCATCATGTTGGGGAGAGGAATATCAGGGACCAACAACATGTATTATGTTGCAAGGCATAATATGTTGTCCCAGCACCTGTCGGGAGGTTGAAATGGGCCCTTGTTGTAGTAACAACAGATCAGAGTCATGCTGTATACTAGTCCCCCCTGCATGGAGTAAGGCAGCTGCAAGGCCATCATTATGCTGAAGATATGGATTTGCAGGGTTAACTATAGCCTGCACTCGCTGGGCTTCCATGGAACCCATGCCAATCCGGAGTAGGGTGTTATTCCAGATCTTTGTTCCAAGGGCCAGTTGAAAGGATTCAGACACCATACTTGATCTAATGGTTTAGTACATGTTACTGTTGTAGGTATTGGGAGGCACATGAAATTGCACCACAGTAGGTGTGATTGTATTAACAGGTGAAAGAGATATCTTTCCTGGGGACTGATGATGATGATCAGTGATAGGAGACTGATGATGATGATTATCATTGGTAGGAGAGTGAAACTGTGCATGGGGTTCATCTTGGGCTGTAGGACTGTCTTCACTGGGTACAGAGGTCTTACTTCTTGGTGAGGCACAGCAATTATTAGCAGAATGAAATACAGAGCTTTCCGTTGAGGGCTGATCCGGGAGTGTGTGGGTTTGATTTGGGTATAGGCCAGTGATCTGGTTAGTACGTACAAAGTAACTCCCATCCTGAGTCATACCTGGAAAGAGATGAAGTGCTTCAGCACTAGAGGAAGTTCCATTTGGCAACCTTCCAGCAACTGGCAAGTTCTGTTTGGGTGTACTGGATGAGGGCTCATTACACGGAGTAAGTAGATTGGCTGAACCAAGATGGCTGACAGTACAGGAAATGGATTTTGCCACACTTCCTGGGCCTCCAAGATCCCTGCCAGTACAGGAAGTTACTGTAGTAACATGGCCACCACTAGACGGAGGTTGAATAGAATACAGGGCGGTGGGTTCATTTTTTGGGGGGTTTCCATTTTTCCAGTATACAGAGGTGCTGTGGCATTACATGGCTAAGCATTTACAGGCCAGGCTTGGCAACAGGAAACACAGTCTTCTACTGAGGGCGGGTTTTGCTGACCACAATGGGGACACAAACAACAGCTGGGATCATCATAATTGTCACGTGGCTCCTCACACCCAGGCAGGAAGGGAGCTTGCAAACTGCTCATATGTTACCCTTTAAAGTTAACCAGTGACGGAATTGAACAGTTTTAAAGCCTTTTAAGTCTCAGGTTGAGTGAGGGTTGCAAATTACCCTATTAGCAAAATCTCTCAATGGACTGGCCGTACAAAAATTGGTATCCAGCACTGACACAAGAGTGTGCATTTGTCAACCAAAGTTTGCCTCCTGATGCTAACCTCTGGTACACAAGAACACTGAACTGATATATTTAATCAGCAGGCCACTAAAAAGTTATCAAGCATACAATAGAGAGGATACTGGACTGACTGACAGCAGTACTTTACACAATAGTTATGCCTTGATACTGTTACTGGCTGGCATGTCCCCTCAGTCAGTACACTGTTGTCATCTGATACGGTTACTCCGAGTGACAACACATCTCTCTCTCTCTCAATTCAGTTATAAGGAGTACAATATATGCAGAAAAGTTATCAGATACACTCCGAATTATCAGAGATAATAATAATAATAAAAATCTGTTTTTTTCCCTAGACCATATCCACTGAGATTTTAAAAATGTAAAAAAATCAAAATTAAAATCCTTACAAAACATTCTCTTTATTCTAGAATGTCATGTCAGATTTTCCCTACCGTGAAAAAAAAAAAAAGAAAACACAGAAGAAACGTATTAAACATTGCATTTCACATTTTTTGAAATTCCTGGCCTTGTGCGCTTGTGATAAGAATCTACAATATGAGCCAAAGAAAAAGGGGGTTATTGTTTACACGTGGTCGCATAAAAATCTCAGGCAGATTAACTCCTAATGCCTCTAATCTTAGATTTTTTTTTAACCAGCTACAGTCAAGCACCAATGCGGCTAGAACTCACAAATTAGACCACACAGCAGGGAAATACCCTGACGCTAGGGTTTGTCTTAGAGGTTGGACAAGACCATCTTTTTAGCTTCTCAGAGCCGCTCAATGAACACTGATAAGAGCTACAGATTTATAAAATCAGCAGACTTACCGCGTTCTGTAGGGTTGATCAAGCCCTTTGAGCGGCTCCGGGTTCCTCCGGATGGTTAAAGCTGTCGCTCCCCCAGACTTGGTCTTCCCGCGAGTGCGGTCCTGGAAACAATTTCACCCTCCCTCGGTTCGGAAAGGAGTCAACGGCACCAACTGATAAGTGGGGCTTTCAAATGTGATTGACTGTGGTGCTATATATTTTGCTAAGTGTCGACATAAAAAAATATACACCACACAGGGGATGTTGGTAGCTGTTCCCAAAAGAGTTCTGTTTTTTTACAGGAAGTAGATTTGGTTTTTACATTGTACAAAGAAGGAGGGTCAATTATGACATCACAATTAGCATGTTACATTCTGATTGGTTGTTCGATTATTGTGTCCATATATACAAGCATATCTAGTGTCCATTATTTCTTTGGCAGAAGTTTTCTGTTCATCAGATGTTTAGTCTTTCTACTCCGCATGGAGTAATTTCAAGGCCTATATTCAGGATCACGAGCAGATAGCATTCTGATGTATATGGGTTAAAGGGTAGGTAACAGATATATTTTTTCAGTAGCAATGGCATTTTAGTATTAGTATATTGATCAGTCTTTAGAAACATAAGGGTCATCTATCATCATCTGTGAAAAAGCTGAAGTTAAAGAGAGTATGGCTTCTACAAATGGATAATGATCCTAAACACACCTTAAAATCCATGGGGGATTACATCAAGAGGCGTAAACTGAAGGTTTGGCCATGGCTTTCACAATCTCCTGACCTCAACATAATTGAAAATCTATGGATAGACCTTAAAAGAGCAGTGCGTGACAGACAGCCCAGAAATCTCAAAGAACTGGAAGACTTTTGTAAGGAAGAATGGGCAAAGATACCTCAAACAAGAATTGAAAGACTCTAGGCTGGCTACAAAAAGTGTTTACAAGCTGGGATACTTGCCAAAGGGGGCAGTAGAAGATATTAACTCTGCAGGGTGCCCAAACTTTTGCAGACGCCATTTTTTTGTTTTCTGTCATTTTGAAAATGTAAATGATGGAAATAAAATCTAACTTTTGTTGACATATTATAAAAATGTCTAATCTGTAATCTGATGCCTTTTGGAGATTTTTCCATCTTTCCTTGGCTTCTTTATGCACATTAATACAAATTTTTACCTGGGGTGCCCAAACTTTTGATCCCCACTGTACATGCATGCCCTGGTCGTGGTTTGAGTGTAAAAAGTGCACTCCAATGCTGAGTGCACTTCATACCCGGTAAGTATCTGCTGCTATTTGCATCTAAAACACCAGAATTGCTGCTTTTTGGTCAGTTGATCTATCAAAATTGCAGTGTACAAAGTGCAATTAGTCTTGCAGAAAACAAGCCCTCAAATGACTCTGTTGGTGTAAAATAAACCTCTCCTCAAGAGGTTAAATTGTTTACAGGGGTTGGGATTATTGCTGCAATATATATATATATATATATATATATAGATGCAAATCATAAAATCTTGCAGTATCTTGTAATACCTTTGTTATTGGACTAACAGCATTTTGTAGAGACAAGCTTTCGGGATTCCTTTAAGTCCAAAGCAAATCTAATAAAGGAGCTTGTCTCTACAAAATGCTGTTAGTCCAATAAAAAAGGTATTACAAGATACTGCAACATTTTATGATTTGCATCTGCATCACTGGACTAATACGGCTACTCAAATTTACCATATATAATACACACACTTTGCACTGATATGTGTATTCACCCAGAAACTTTTAGAAATTTTGACTCACTTTGTAAAATTATTATGCACTGGCGAATCGTGAGGCATATAAACAATGCTAATTCAGATTTATAGAAAAAATATTTAAAATTTCAAACACCCGGCCGCCACAAAAGGTGCTGGTGCAAAAATATATAATGCACACAATTTTGGAAACATGTACATAATGCCATACAATTATTTAGCCCTGGGGAGAAATGCAGTCTCTTTGTATATATAGCCAAATAGAGGGATATGCCTGTTGCAGCTGTAATACAGAGTCTCAAGTCCTGCTACTGGATATAATTCAGCTATAACAGTCCCAGCATTGTAGAGATGATTAAGCACAGTTCTTATAGGATGGCAGTCCCGTGCAACGTATTAGGCAGTTCATAAGTACTACAAAGACAAGAAAAACCTGGTTATCCAGAACTTGCTTCAAACGTGCCAACTTGCAGTCAGATGGTGCGGGCTTTAGCTCCTCGTAGGTGCTGCGTCTTTGGCTATAGTTCCTCTGGCTTATTGCGTCTCCCCAGTAATATGGCTAAAGTCCATAGACAGAATTCGGACAGATTCTACGCGTTTCTCGCCTTGAGCGATCATCAGGAATCAGTAAGCACTTGACAGAGATGTCCTCAAATAAATTTGTTTAGGCTCCCATTTTTCAGCGGGGTGCCGATACAGCACTGATGGCGGCCGTATACCTTAGCTGTGTGGCAGTCTGGACTTTAAGGTGATTAGGTTCCGCCCTCTTCTCCTAACATCATTTCCCTACACACCTGTGAAGGTAAGCTAGAGGAGTCAAGGGGTAGGCTTGTATCTATAAAAACTCTGTGAACATTGCCAGACTCTAAGAAAATAGTACACCTGTCGTAACCACTAGCAACCATGCTGCATTTAAATCAATAACGAAGCTCTACAAGGAGCATGCTAGGACTTAGTGGGAGATACACAGCCTGGACAGTTATTTATCCCAGGGCATAGTCCCTTGGGGGCTTCGTATACCCATTACACCGGCTCCAAGATTACAAACAGCGCAAATTAAAGAGAGATGGGAAAGGGAAGCTACTGAGAGCTCCCTGCGTTTAATGAAGATGTTACTGGAAAAAGAAAAAATTCTAACCACTAAATTAAATACTGCAATTCAAACGGGACCTGACGGACTTCAAAGAAAAGAGGGAATACGAAACAATAAGAAAAACGTCAATTAATTCACAAGAAACAGATATATCGTCTTCTGAGTGTGAAGAATCAGAAATGGAGAGGGGGTCCACTACTACCAATCAGGGGTTCTATAGAGGGAGAAACAGAGGGTGACCTAGGGGTAGGAGACCTCCTTATAGGCAACCTTCAGAAGGTTTTTTAGGGACGTACCCCATCAACCAGTACCCCCTGCGCAATCGCAAACAAGACTATTGAGTCGGAGCTACAAGTCATAAATTTAACACCAAGAACTCTTACACCCACAGAGATGAATGTATTGGCTCGGGGGCTGTCATTTGTCTCCACCGTGAAATACAATTCATTTGTTTGGGTTAAATATATCAATTTATATGCATGTCAGCTTAAATGGAAAAATATTTAGCATTGGTAAATTCAAGAACAGCTGCCGCTCAGGGTCTGGAGACACAAGATGTCCCTCTGTTCCAGGACATGGTCACCCTCACAAGGGAATCACATCAAGTGGAAGGTTTGGGACCATTCACACCACTTAAGTGCAAAAGCACTAAAGCACCCACTACGATTGAATAAATACCTTTGTGTGACCAAAGCTCTGCGTAACCTTGAGACTAATACAGTATCTCGCCAAAATCTAACCTATGCAGAAAGAGAGGCTCTACGGTCCCTTGACTCTGACTCTTCCCTGGTCATAAAGCCGTCTGACAAAGGTGGAAACAGGGTGGTTAGGGAGGAGATCAATGTGCTTGGAGATCCTAAATCACAGGGAATGTTATGAAGTGATTAAGCAAGACCCTACCAAAATCTTTAGTTCTGAATTAATCAAAAATACTGCAAAAAGCTAAACAACATCAATTAATAGATGATGCAGAGATGCAATGTATGAAACCTGATTGTCCAAAAGTAGCATCATTTTACAGTATTCCAAAAATTCATAAAGGTACAACCCCCCCCCCCCCCCCTGAGAGGACGCCCAATCGTGTCGGGGATTATCAGCTTAACCCAAAACCCCAGTCAATATGTTGACCTCATTTTATGTCCCTTTGTATATGGTTTGCCCTCTTATGTGAGGGACACCATGGATGTGTTGAAGCGATTGGAGGGTCTCCATGTCGAACCTGACACCTTTTTGGTATCCCTCGACGTGGAGGCCCTTTACTCCTCAATACCTCACATACCAGGATGTACAGCGGTGGAACATTTTCTAAATACACGAGGTATACAGTACAAAATGCACAATGAATTCATACAGGAGGTGTTAGGATTTATTTTGACAAAAAATTAGTTTGAGGGGACGATCTATCTTCAAAAAAGGGGCGTGGCCAGGGGGAGCCCATGTGCCCCTAGCTACGCTGACCTGTACTTAGGTTATTGGGAGGACCAGATAGTCTTTTCGGAGGGGATGTCGTCTTGGACCGGATCCATAAATTTATGCATCCGGTACATAGACGATATTTTCCTCATTTGGTCATCATCAGAACAGATGTTCAAGGAATTTGGGACTGTCCTAAATTGCAATAGTCTGGGTTTAAAATTCACACATACCATCCATAAACAGCAACTTACGTATTTGGACCTGACCATCTACGTAACAGTAGATAGACAAATTGCCACTACATTATTTTGAAAGGACACAGCAACAAACACTCTGTTACAATGGGAGAGCGGTCACCCTACTCCTTTGAAGCTTGGGATCCCGATAAGTCTGTATATTAGACTGAGGAGAAATTGTTCTACCCTGGAGGAATTTAAGAAAAAAGCAGGAGAATTGCGGACTAGGCTAAAAAATCGTGGGTACCTTAACAGAGCTTTGAAAAAAGCGTATTATAGGCTGTCTGGGCATGCTGGGAGTTGTAGTTTTGAAACTCCTAGAAGCAGCAGTGAAGATCACTTTACGGCAATCTTCACTGCTGCATCTGGGACACGCTGCTGCTGCCTCCACTCTTGCCTGCCGCCTCCTGTCAGCTGCCAGTCCCTGGTCCTCGGTCCCCACGGCCGGCGGTCCCCGGCGCATCCACGGCCCCTGCACATCCCCGCCATCTTCCCTCGCTGTGCCCCTACATCCAGGGGTGGGCAGAACGGAAGAAGTGATCTTTCACCCCCGCCCCTGCCCTGCTATTCGCTGGTCAGTCCTGAGCGGCCAATCGCAGGGGATAGGAGGAAGTGGCACCCCTGCCACCTCTCTCCTATCTTTCATGATGATCAGGGCTGTCTCTGACAGCTCCGATCATCCCTATTTTACAGGCTATCGGGTCATCACCGCGAATCGCCGATCTGAATTTATCAGGACCCCCCCAGGCATTTGCACAGGATGCCTCCTGAATGATTTCAGCAGGCATCCCGTTCCTATCCCAGTCCGTCTTGCGGCGGGGATCGAAATTCCCACGGGTGTACAGGGACACCCTTGGTCCTTAAGTACCAGGGCGCAAGGGCGTACCCATATGCCCATGGTCCCCAACAGGTTAAGGGGGTTAAAGAATTTATTTGCAAATTATGGTGGAAAATAACTATTTGGTCAATAAAAAAAAAGTTCATCTCAATACTTTGTTATATACCCTTTTTTGGAGTTCAAACATTTTCTGTAAGGCTTCACAAGGTTTCCACTGTGCCTGCAGGAAGGAAGGTAAGAGACCTTCCTCCTGTAGTACAGCGGTTCGGGATGCCGCGATTTCACCGCGGCGATCCCGAACAGCTCCCTGAGCTAACAGGCACTTTTTACTTTCACTTTTAGCCGCGTGGCTCAGCTTTGAGCGCGCGGCTAAAGGGTTAATAGCGTGCGGCACCGCGATCATTAGAGGCGGGTTAGAGGCGGGTCCCGGCTTCACTATGACACCAGGCCCACCGCGATATGATGTGGAGTCACTGTGGGACCCCGCGTTATGTCACGGGAGCGGGACCAAGGAAGTTGCTGGTATTTTGGCCCATTCCTCCATGTAGATCTCCTCTAGAGCAGTGATGTTTTGGGGCTGTAGCTGGGAAACACGGACTTTCAACTCCCTCCAAAGATTTTTATGGGGTTGAGATGTGGAGACTTGCTAGGCCACTCCAGGACCTTGAAATGCTTCTTATGAAGCCACTCCTTCGTTGCCCAGGCGGTGTGTTTGGGATCATTGTCATGCTGAAAGACCCAGCCACATTTAATCTTCAATGCCCTTGTTGATGGAAGGAGGTTTTCACTCAAAATCTCACGATACATGAATACACGATTCATTCTTTACTTTACATGGATCAGTTGTCCTGGTCCCTTAGCAGAAAAACAACCCCATAGGATGATGTTTCCACCCCCATGCTTCACATTAGGTTTGGTGTTCTTTGGATGCAACTCAGTATTCTTTCTCCTCCAAACACGACAAGTTGAGTTCTTACCAAAAAGTTTTACTTTGGTTTCATCTGACCATATGGCATTCTCCCAATACTCTTCTGGATCATCCAAATGCTCTCTAGCAAACTTCAGACTGGCCCGGACATGTACTGGCTTAAGCAGGGGTACACGTCTGGCACTGTATGATTTGAGTCCCTGGTGGCGTAGTGTGTTACTGATGGTAGCCTTTGTTACTTTGGTCCCAGCTCTCTGCAGGTCATTCATGAGATCTTCCGTAGAGCCCCAGATCAAGGAAGATTATCAGTGGTCTTGTATGTCTTCCATTTTCTAATAATTACTCCCACAGTTGATTTCTTCGCACCAGGCTGCTCGCCTATTGCAGATTCAATCTTCCCAGCCTAGAACAGGTCTACAGTTTTGTTTCTGGTGTCCTTCGACAGCTCTTTGGTCTTGTCCATAGTGGAGTTTGGAGTGTGACTCTTTGAGGTTGTGGATAGGTGTCTTTTATACTGATAAAAAATTCATACAGGTGCCATTAATACAGGTAACAAGTGGAGGACAGAGGATACTCTTAAAGAAGAAGTTACAGGTCTGTGAGAGACAGAAATCTTGCTTGTTTGTAGGTGACCAAATACTTATTTTCTCTCATAATTTGCAAAAAAATTCTTACAAAAATCAGACAATGTAATTTTATGGATTTTAGGGGGGATACATCAACCTATATAGAGTAATTTTAAGTGTATTTTCTTGCGCAAAATCCTGCGCAATGATATTTTCTGCGTTCTTTTTGTGCAACTTTTTTGGTGGATCTTTTTCTAAACATGTCACCCTTCGGGTGTACCGTAGAGCTATTTTTCCTGTAGACATCGATTTACTAACTGCGTTTTTTTTTTGGGGACGCACAAAAAGAACGCAAGTCTCATTTTTTTGCGCAAATATACACCACCTCTGAGGACAAGTACCAAAGTGTGTATTTTCTCACAGTAAGGACTGCTACTCCCATGATGGAGAGACTCTGCCCATGATGGGAGTTGTAGTCCAGGGGCTGAGGTGTAGATCGAAGCAGGTCATTCTGCAGTGACCTGCTGCGATCTGCATTTATTAACTGTAAAAGTCGGCGGTACATGCGGCTACATCGCGCTGTCACCGGCTTCTATATACACTGTCATAATTCATAATCCCCGCTGGGAGAGGAGAGCTCTTATTGGCCAATACCTATTCTCCAATCAGAGCTCCCCTCTCCCGGCGGGCATTATGAATTATGACAGTGTATATAGAAGCCGGTGGCAGCGCGATGTAGCCGCATGTACCACCGGCTTTTTAATTTAAATGCGGATCGCAGCAGATCATTTTGGAGATCTGCTGCGATCCGCATTGCATCTGTAGCGTACCAAAGGGGGGGGGGCGGCCCGCCCCCGGTGCCGCTCACAAGGGGGGTGCCATGAGGGAGGACACCCTGCCGTGCGTCCGACAGTCGGTGTCACTGTTTCTGTGAGCTCGGTCTGCAGATGGAGCTCACAGAAACAATGTGCAATAATAATTGTATACACACCCAATCGTGTCCCCACTGACCTGCTGGACTCCGAAGGGGTTCATTTGTTCCTGGAGACAATCTGTCACTGTCACTGATACGTGACATGACACCGAGGGGGGCGTGGGTGGAATGTGTTGGATGGCCGCTGAGCTGATGTCTATTAAGTCAGCTGTCAGGACTGGTCCCAGGCATACCAGTTCAGTGAAGCATGAGGAACGAGCAAGCGAGCAGGGTGGTCAGGAACAGCAGGGGTGAGTGGTGCACCCTGCCGGGAGAGCTAGGGGGTGGGGGGTGGAGAGGAGAGGGGGTGGTGGTGTGCTGATGTGGATCAGTGGAGGAGGCGGCATCTGCATCAGAGGCAGCAGTGAAGCTCTTCACTGCTGCTTCTGGTAGTTTCTAAACTACAACTCCCAGCATGCCCAGACAGCCTTGGGCATGCTGGGAGTTGTAGTTTTTCAATATCTGGAGGGCCGCAGTTTGGAGACCACTGTAACCTGTGCTCTTCCAGATGTTGCAAAACTATAACTCCCAGACAGTCCAGGCATGCTGGGAGTTGTAGTTCTGTAACATCTGGCCCTTCAGATGTTCCCGAACTACAATTCCCAGCATGCATTGGCAGTCTGGGAATGCTGAGAGTTGTAGTTTTGCAACATCTGGAGGGCTACAGTTTGGACACCACTACACAGTGGTCTCCAAACTGTTCTCCTCCAGTTGTTGCAAAACTACAACTCTCAGCATGCCCTTCGGCTGCCTGGGCATGCCGGGAGTTGTAGTTTTGCAACAACTGGACGCACACTAGTTGGGAAACATTGTCTGTTTCCTAACTCAGTGTTTCCCTACCTGTGTGCCTACAGCTGTTGCAAAACTATAACTCCCAGCATGCACTGACAAACCGTACATGCTGGGAGTTGTAGTTTTGCAACAGCTGGAGGCGCACGGGTTGGTAAACACTGAGTTAAGTAACACTCTCAGTGTTTTGCAACCAGTGTGCCTCCAGTATTGCTTAACTACAGCCCCCCATGATGGGAGTTGTAGTTGAGCAACAACTGGAGGCTCCCTGTTTAGGAACACGCTGCATTATGTGCGCTCTTCCCAGGGGAGAGCACAAATAATTTACTAACCCATATTTCTTGTTTTTCTTTTCTTCTCATTTCAGATACGTGAATGCGGAGGACTACGTCAGATTCGGTGGACTGCGATGATGACCAGCGTTTTTTTATTTCAATAAAATGGTTAACGAGGGCTGTGGGGGGAGTGTTTTTTTTAAATAAACATTTTTTTCCAATGTGTTGTGTTTTTTATAATTAATTTTCAGGGTTAGTAGTGGAAGCTGTCTTATAGACAGAATCCATTACTAAGCCGGGGCTTAGCGTTAGCCACAAAAACAGCTAGCGTTAACCCCCAATTATTACCCCGGTAAACAACGCCACAGGGGTGCCGGGAAAAGCCAGTACCAACAGGACGGAGCGTTAAAAGTGGCACTCCTGGGCCTAGGCGGTAACAGGCTGGCGTTATTTAGGCTGGGGAGGGCCAGTAACAATGGTCCTCGCCCACCCTGGTAACGTCAGGCTGTTGCTGCTTGGTTGGTATCTGGCTGATACTGAAAATAGGGGGAACCCTATGCGTTTTTTTTTTTTTTTATAAATAAAAGAAGTGTGTGGTTCCCTAATTTTTTCAGTATCAGTCAGATACCAACCAAGCAGCAACAGCCTGACGTTACCAGGGGGGGCAAGGACCAGTTACTGGCCCTCCCCAGCCTAAATAACGCCAGCCTGTTACCGCCTAGACCCAGGAGCGTCATTTTTGACGCTCCGGGCCTGTTGATACTGGCTCTTCCTGGAAACCCTGTGGCGGTGGGTACCGCGGTAATAATTGGAGGTTAGCACTAGCTGTTTTGGGGCTAATGCTAAGCCCCGGCATAGTGATGGATTCTGTCTACAAGACGCCTTCCACTACTAAGCCTGAAAAATTCAATTATAAAAAAACACATCACAATGAAAAAAAATTTGTATTAAAAAAAACACTCCCCCCACAGCCCTTGTTAACTCTTTTATTGACATTTTAAAAAAAAAAACTCTGTTCATCATCGCAATCCACAAAATCTGAAACATTCCTCCGCATAAACGTATCTAAATTTAAAAGAAAAAAAAAAGTTTTGTACATTTTTTGGTTTCCACACACCAGCAAAAATGCAAGAAAAAAAAAAAACACAAGAAAAACTGACAAAACGCAGGAAAAAGCTGGGACAGTTTTTCTGGCGTTTTTTTATGATTCATAAAAAACCTCAATGGAATCCTGGCCTCAAAGCAATAGAACAAAATCCCTACGTCCACTTTTCCTGTGAGGTAGAGAAGGAGTGTACGGTAGAGCGAGGGGGGCGATTCTATATTTGCACAAGATTTATCAAAGGACGTGCACAGCCTTAGTAAATTCTGAGCAAGAGTGTACAATAGACAAGAAGTGTAAATGGATAGAACTGTGTCTACAATAGACACATAATGATGAATCCCCCTCTTTGTGTGTGTGTGTGTGTGTGTGTGTGTGTATATATATATATATATATATATATATATATATATATATGTAATAACACTTTGTCAACCTACCTCTTACTACAAAAGATTTCTGTCTTATTGCACATTTTAAAGAATCACTTTCAATAAAGACTGAGATAAAAATATAAAAATGGGTATGTCCCAATGACATTATTTGGCATTTAAACTATGGGGTTCCAAGCCCTAGGATCATCACTATGACTTTTATGACTTATTTTTTATTTATATTTTATTGAAATAATTTGTTGTAAAAAGCCTTTAAGGGACATTTTTATAATAGGCATATTTTACATTTCTATTAAAATCCAGAATTGCTCAATTTGAAATAGTTAAAAATTCCCTTTTGTTTTGTACAGCATTTTTCGATCACATCTGCTATTGAGGACATAGACTCTGTGGAACTTGATTGCAGGGTAAGGCTTGCAGAGCTGCAGAGGCGGTACAAAGAGAAACAAAGGGAACTGGCGAAGTTACAAAGGAGAAGGCATTCTGAGTGAGTAATAACTTTTTGATGCAGTGTGCTACACTTGCAATGTTTTTTTTATGCACAGTTTTTTTTATCCAATATCAAAAATGCTTGTGCAAATGTTTTTTTTAGTAAAAACCTGTTGAACCAGGGCTGGTACATTTTTGTAACTATTGACACTATGATTCAGAAATGTGATTGATGGATTTTGTTTGATAATTATACAAGAAAAAATGTTTATGCAAATCAACCAATAAAACGTTGGTCCCTATATGGCCATTTCAACCTAGCATGTAGATGTTTTGATCATTTGTCTAGACATCCAACATATGATGGATTGGCTGCATACCACCAAAGCCAATCAAAGTTTAATGATGTCCAAAATATGGACACATATCAACCGTATACCAATAAGCATTCCATCTATTGATGCTAATAATGATCAAGATGGTGTATGTACAACTGTCAGGTCACCCGATATTAGGCATGGAAAACCTCTCAAAGGACACTGTGAAGTCTTGTTACTTTACATCTCATAGGTGGTAACCTGACAGAAGACAACAAAATTAAAATCAAATTGAAAGACACCTAAAACCATAAGTCTGAACTCAAAAGACACACAACCAGATAAATGGGTTTGAACAATCACATAAGAACCACTAGAGAAAGAGGGCTTAAAGGGGTACTCGGGTGGAAACCTTTTTTTTTTTTAAATCAACAGGTGCCAGAAAGTTAAACAGATTTGTAAATGACTTCTATTAAAAAATCTTAATCCTTCCAGTACTTATTAGCTGCTGAATACTACAGAGAAAATTATTTTCTTTTTGGAACAGAGTGCTTTCTGCTGACATCATGACCACAGTGCTCTCTGCTGACATCTCTGTCCATTTTAGAAACTGTCCAGAGCGTCATACGTTTGCTATGGGGATTTTCTCCTACTCTGGACAGTTCTTAACCCCTTAAGGATGGAGCGTTTCAGTTTTTGCACTTTCTTTTTTTTTTTCTTACCTTTTAAAAATCATAACCCTTTCAATTTTGCACCTAAAAATCCATATGATGGCTTATTTTTTGCGCCACCAATTCTACTTTGTAATGACATCAGTCATTATACCCAAAAATCTACAGCAAAATGGAAAAAAAAATTTTTGTGCCACAAAGTGGAAGAAAAAATGCCATTTTGTAATTCTGGAGGCTTCCCTTTCCCCTTATCTTTATTCTGTAGGTCCATACGGTAAAAATGACACCCTACTTATATAGATTTGATTTTGTCGTACTCCTGAAAAAATCGTAACTACATGCAGGAAAATGTATATGTTAAAAATTCTCATCTTCTGACCCCCTATAACTTTTCCGCGTACGGCCATTATGAGGGCTCATTTTGGCGCCATGTTCTGAAGTTTTTATCGGTACCATTTTTGTATTGATCTGACTTTTTGATAGCTTTTTATTCATTTTTTCATGATATAAAAAGTGACCAAAAAGACACAATTTTGGACTTTAGAATTTTTTTGCGCGTACGCCATTGACCGTGCAGTTTAATAATCAATATATTTATATAGTTCGGACATTTACACATGCGGTGATACCACATATGTTTATTTTTATTTACACATGTTTTTTTTTATGGGAAAAGGGGGGTGATTCAAACTTGTATTAGGGAAGGGGTTAAATGATCTTAACTTTTTTTTAAACTTCTTTTTTTTGCAGTGTTATAGCTCCCATAGGGGGCTATAACACTGCACACACTGACCTTTTACCTTGATCCCTGTAAAACCATAGCTTTGCATGGATCAGCGTAATAGGGGGTTGATTGCGCAAGCCTGTAGCTCAGGCTTGGAGCAATCAAACGCCCATCAGACGTGACGGAGCAAGGTAAGGGGGCCTCCGCTCGCATCCTAGTTTATCGGGACATCGCGATTTTATCGCGATAGTCCCGATCAGCCCGACTGAGCTGCCGGGAAGCTTTTACTTTAGTTTTAGACGAGTTGATCGCCGCATCTGAAGGGTTAATAGCACGCGACACAACGATATATGCTGCACGCTATTAGACCAGGGCCCCGGCTATCATAAGCCGCCGGGACCGACCCGGTATGAGGCGGAAATACAAGGTACGCCCTGCGTGCTTAAGAGGTTAAAAAAAATATACATTCACCAAAATTAGTATGTTTAAAATTGTCATCTTCTGATCCTCTAACTTTTTTTTATTTTACCCCATAAAGGGCTATATGAGGGCTCTTTTTTTGCAACATGATCTGTAGTTTTTATCAGTAAAATTTTTGTCTTAATGAGACTTTTTGATCGCTTTTTATACATTTTTTTATGGTATACAAAGTGACAAAAAATACGGAATTTTGGAATTTAGCATATTTTTTACGTAAACGCCATTGACTCTGTGGTTTAATTAACATTATATTTTTATAGTTCCGACATCTACGCATGCGACAGTATGTTTATTTTTGTTTACATATTTTTATGTTTTGTGTTTTTTTTTTTTTTTTTTTTTTATAAAGGGGGGTGATTCAAACCTTTATTAGGGAATGGGTTAATTACATAGTTACATAGTTACATAGTTAGTACGGTCGAAAAAAGACATATGTCCATCAAGTTCAACCAGGGAATTAAGGGGTAGGGGTGTGGCGCGATATTGGGGAAGGGATGAGATTTTATATTTCTTCATAAGCATTAATGTTATTTTGTTCCAGGAATGTATCTAATCCCGTTTTAAAGCTGTTAATTGTTCCTGCTGTGACCAGTTCCTGAGGTAGACCTTTCCATAAATTCACAGTCCTCACGGTAAAGAAGGCGTGTCGCCCCTTGAGACTAAACTTTTTCTTCTCCAGACGGAGGGAGTGCCCCCTCGTCCTTTGGGGGGGTTTAACTTGGAACAGTTTTTCTCCATATTTTTTGTATGGGCCATTAATATACTTATATACGTTTATCATAATTCACATTTATTAACTTTTTTTTTTTTTAACCTTTTTTACTCCATTTTATAGTCCCCATAGGGGACTATTACATGAAATCCTTGGATTGCATACCCTGTTCAATGCTATTCCATAGCATAGCATTGATTATTGTTATCGGTGCTCGATTGCTCCAGGCTGCTGAGGCATCCTGGAGCATCCTAGCAAAGATCGGAACCATCGTGGCACTACAATGTCCTTACCTGCCTCCTCACCATCTGATCACCTCCGCCGACCTACTGGACTGTTTTTAACTTTTAATTCACTTTAGACGCCACAATCAACTTTGATCGCAGCGTCTAAAGGGTTAATGACGGGCATCACCGGGTTTGGTGTTGTCTGGTATTAGCCATGGGTCCTGGCGGCTCATAGCCTGACCCTGCGTCATAGAAGGGGAGCGGGTCGAGGGCGTACAGGTACGTCCTTAAGGTGTTAACTATGTTATATTTTTATTTGACAAATATTGATATATACCCTTTATTGGCAATCACAGAGGTCAAACTTTTTCTGTAAGTCTTCACAAGGTATTCACACACTGTTGTTGCTCCATGCAGATCTCCTCTATAGCAGTGATGTTTTGGGGCTGTCACTGGGCAACACGGACTTTCAACTCCCTCCAAAGGTCTTCTATAGGGTTGAGATCTGGAGACTGGCTAGGCCACTCCAGGACCTTGAAATGCTTCTTACGAAGCCACTCCTTTGTTGCCTGGGGGGGTGTGTTTGGGATCATTGTCATACTGAAAGACCCAGCCACATTTCATCTTCAATGCCATTGCTGATGGAAGGAGGTTTTCCCTAAAAATCTCACAATACATGGCCCCATTCATTCTTTCCTTTACACGAGTCAGTCATCCTGGTCCCTTTGCTGAAAATCAGCCCCAAAGCAGGATGTTTCTACTTTCATGCTTCACAGTAGTTATGGTGTTCTTTGGATGCAACTCAGCATTCTTTCTCCTCCAAACACGACAAGTTGAGTTTTTACCAAAAAGTTCTACTTTGGTTTCATCTGACCATATGACATTCTCCCAATCCTCTTCTTGATCATCCAAATGCGCTCTAGCAAACATGTACTGGCTTAAGCAGGAGAACACGTCTGGCACTGCATGATTTGAGTCCCTGGTGGCGTAGTGTGTTACTGATGGTAGCCTTTGTTACTTTGGTCCCAGCTCTCTGCAGGTCATTCATTAGATCCCCCGTGTGGTTCTGGGATTTTTGCTCACCGTTGTGATCATTTTGACACCATGGGTTGAGATCTTGCGTGGAGCCCCAGATCAAGGGAGATTATCAGTGGTCTTGTATGTCTTGCATTTTCTAATAATTGCTCCCACAGTTTATTTCTTCATACCAAGGTGCATGCCTGTTGCACATTCAGTCTTCCCAGCCTGGTGCAGGTCTAAAATGTTGTTTCTTGTGTCCTTCGCTGGTGAAGTTTGGAGTGTCACTGTTTGATGTTGTAGACAGGTGTCTTTTATACTGATAACTAGTTGAAACAGGTGCCATTAATACAGGTAACAAGTGGAGGACAGAGGAGACTCTTAACCCCTTAAGGACCCAGCCCATTTTCACCTTAAGGACCTGGCCCATTTTTTGCACATCCGTCCACTGTCACTTTAAGCATTAATAACTCTGGGATGCTTTTACTTTTCATTCTGATTCTGAGAATTTTTTTTGTGACATATTCTTTTTCATGTTAGTGGTAAATTTGTGTCGATACTTCCATCATTTCTTGGTGAAAAATTCCAAAATTTGATGAAAAAAAATGAAAATTTTGCATTTTTCTAACTTTGAAGCTCTTTGCTTGTAAGCAAAACAGATATTCCAAATAAATTATATATTGATTCACAAATACAATATGTCTACTTTTATATTTTCATCATAAAGTTGACATGTTTTTACTTTTGGAAGACATCAGAGGGCTTCAAAGTTCAGCAGCAATTTCCAATTTTTCACAAAATTTTTAAAATCTGAATTTTTCAGAGACCAGTTCAGTTTTGAAGTGGATTTGAAGGGCCTTTATATTTGAAATACCCCATTGTAAAAACTGCACCCCTCAAAGTATCCAAAATGACATTCAGTAAGTGTGTTAACCCTTTAGGTGTTTCACAGGAATAGCAGCAAGCAAAGTAAAGTAGAAATTTCTAAATCTTTATTTTTTTCCACTCACATGTTCTTGTAGACCCAGTATTTGAATTTTTACAAGGGGTAATAGGAGATAAAGCCCCCCCAAAATTTGTAACCCAATTTCTCTTGAGTAAGGAAATACCTCATATGTGTATGTCAAGTGTTTGGTGGGTGCAGTAGAGGGCTCAGAAGGGAAGGAGCAACAATGGGAATTTGGAGAGTGAATTTTGCTGAAATGGTTTTTGGAGGGGCATGTCACATTGAGGAAGCCCCTATGGTGCCAGAACAGCAGAAAACCCCCAAATGGCATACCATTTTGGAAACTACACCCCTCAAGGCACGTAACAAGAGGCTTAACACCCCACAGGTGTTTGACAACTTTTCATTAAAGTCAGATGTGTAAATGAAGAAAACTTTTTTTTTTTTTTACTAAAGTGCAGTTTTCTTCCCCAAATTTACCATTTTTAGAAAGGGTAATGGGAGAAAATGCCCCCCAAAAGTTGTAACTCCATCTCTTCTGAGTATGGAAATACCCCATTTTAGGACGTAAAATGCTCTGCAGGGGAACTACAATGCTCAGAAGAGGAGTCACATTTGGCTTTTGGAAAGCAAATTTTGCTGAAATGGTTTTTGGGGGGCATGTCGCATTTAGGAAGCCCCTGTGGTGCTGGAACAGCAAAAAAAAAAAACACAGCATACTATTTTGGAAACTACACTCCTTAAGGAACATAAAAAGGGGTATAGGAGCCTTAACACCTCACAGGTGTTTGACGACTTTTTGTTAAAGTGAAAGTTTTTTCACTAAAATGCAGTTTTTCCCCCCCAAATTTAACATTTTCACAAGGGGTAATAGGAGAAAATGACCCCCAAAATTTGTAACCCCATTTCTTCTGAGTATGCAAATACCCCATGTGTGGACGTCAAGTGCTCTGCTGGCGCACTACAATGATCAGAGGAGGAGGAGTGCCATTTGAGCTTTTGGAAAGCGAATTTGTTTGGAATGGAAGTCAGGGGCCATGTGCGTTTACAAAGCCCCCCATGGTGCCAGAACAGTGGACCCCCCCCCCACATGTGACCCCATTTTGGAAACTACACCCTTCACAGAATTTAATAAGGGGGGCTGTGAGTATTTACACCCCACTGGCGTTTGACAGATCTTTGGAACAGTGGGCTGTACAAATGAAAAATTATATTTTTCATTTCCAAGGACCACTGTTCCAAAAATCTGTTAGACATCTGTGGGGCATAAATGCTCACTGCATCCCTTATTACATTACGTAAGGGGTGTAGTTTCCAAAATGGGGTCACAAGGGGGGGGGCATTGTTCGGGCACTATGGGGGCTTTGTAAACACATGTAGCCTTCAATTCCGGATACATTTTCTCTTCAAAATCCCAATGGCGCTACTTCTCTTCTGAGCATTGTAGTGCACCTGCAGAGCACTTTACATCCACATATGGGGTATTTTCTTACTCAGGAAAAAAAGCCCCCCAAAATTTGTAACCCCATTTCTTCTATTTTCCCTTCTGAAAATGAAAAATTTAGGGTAACAGAGATGAGCGAATTGAAGTTGACGAACCCGAATTCATTACGAATTTCATGAAAAATTTGATTGGCAACGAATGCGAATATCGCCGCGATTCTATTGCGCAAATCGCTTCATTAAACTCCATTTTACAGCGTTCCAGGCTATTGGAGAGCTAATATGGCGGATCCACTTGTGAGTACATGGGGCAGGGAAACAGCGGCGGGAATGAAGGTAGGCGGGCTGACCCTGAATCACATGTGAGATGCAGCTTTCCCGTGTTCACTGACCCCTGTGATGTCACAGGCCCTATATAATCGGCGGCCATCTTGCCTCTCTTCATTTAATCTATGCACTCAGATGGAGAGGACAGGACTGCATGTGTATGAATAGCTCATACCACAGCGTTACACTGCAACTGCTAGTCAGTGCTGGTCACATCAGCATTAGGGAAAGGGAGTGACTAAACCTCCTATTCACGTTATTGAGCATTGCAGCAGAGCGGGGCAGATAGCTGTCAGCTGCCTCATACAGATCTCCAAGCTGCCTGAACTTTCTGAAGCACCTTATCATGTCCTCATTTTTCAGCACAATTGAGTTTATTTTTACTTGCTCCACAAATCTTCTGCTGCTCAGAGTGCAATTTAGGGTTTAATCCCTGGATTTTTTTTTTTGTGGTGCTGCACTGTTGGGTCCTGCTGCTGTTCAGAAATACGTGATTGTTCAGTGGACTGTAGTGCATTTGTACCATTTTGTACCTGTTCATCTGTCAAGGGGCTGGCTACATAATGTGCAAGTCCAAACAATACTATTCACTGTCTTTTTTTATTATAGTTTTTCCTTCTAATAGTTAGGCATATTACTGCCCTCATCAGTGCATAGCGCATAGTTACATCCAAGTATTGTACCATCTAGTACCTGTTAATCTGTCAAGGGCCTACATACTGTTCAAGGACAGCCGTAAGTAATCACCTGCTGCTGTTCTAGACAAATACTGTTTAAAGAGTAGTGTAGCGTATTGTAATACCCTCTTAAACGCACAAAGTATGTCAGGCAGAGAAGTGCCAGGACGTGCACAGAGGAGTGGCAGAGGCCTAAATACTTCAGGCAGAGTTGGCAGCAGACTTGGGGCGAGTGGCAGAAGGAGTCGCAGCGAGAGGCCTGAGCTCCCATTATCAGCCAGCGGTCGTGTCTCCACCAGCAACCCATCTGCTGTCGTGGATTGGTTAACACGCTCATCCACATCATCACAAGTGACATCTGACACCCCCAGTCAACAGTCGGTGGGTTCCTCAGACACAACCCTCAGTTGGTATGGCCCGGGAGCAGTCCGTGTCCTCCCATTGTCTTTATCCTATGCTGTTCCCTCTCCTAAAGAAGTATCTTATGCTGTGGGTTCAGCTCCACTATTTACCAAGGACGATCTAATAGAGCACGGTCAGCAGCTACTGGACAGCCAAGAAGGGGAGGAGACATGCGCTGCTTGCTCCGCTAGGCGGCCAAGTAGTGATTCGGAGAGTGACTTGGGAGGCGGTGTTGCAAGTGTTCAGGTTCCTGAAGCAGACACTGTTGGGGAACCTGAGGAGGACATCAGTGACGTGCACACAACTGTTGATGATGATGAAGCAGATTGCTATTGGGAGCCGGGTGCAGAAGGGGCTTCATCATCATCAGGAGAAGAGAGTTGCAGGTTGCCCTTGAGGCAGCAAGGCGGTAGAACGGTTGGCAGTCAGCGTGGTGGCAGTAGTGGAAATTCAGGAGCCAGACGTGCCCGGGGGAGACCACCTGATTCGCGGCAGCCTACCTTTCCGGGAGGTAGTGGAACAGGGGTTCCTGGAGACGGCGCCAGTAGCAGTCCATTAGTGCGGACTGCGGGTGGGAAAATCAGCTACTCGGCGGTGTGGAAGTTTTTCGTAAGGCATCAGGAGGAGGTTCACGTAGCCAAATGCAAGATCTGTCGGCAGAAGGTGAAGCGTGGCCAGGGTCCCAATGTCGGCACAACGGCCCTGCGTCAACACATGCTTCGCCACCATAAAGCGGCCTGGGAGAACCGTGGCTCCGATGTAGTGGTCCAGCCTGCTGCATCACCCAGTGGCCATCCGCTCCTTCCTTCATTCAGCCAAGGCTCCACCACCTCAGCCGAAGGGAGCTGTGTGTCAAACCCTCCTTCTGTCGCTCCTGCTTCTCCCGCTTTTAGTCAGCCATTCCGCCAACAATCCATCGGCGAAGCCATGTCCAAGAGACAACAGTATGCACCCACTCATCCAACGGCGCATAAGTTGAATGTGCTCCTGTCCAAGTTGCTGGTGTTGCAGTCCCTCCCTTATCAAGTGGTGGACTCTGCACCTTTCAGAGAATTGATGGCTTGTACCGAGCCGAGGTGGAGAGTCCCAAGCAGTCTTCTTTGTGAAGAAGGCAGTACCAGACCTGCATAAGTTTGTACAAGAGAAGGTGGGCCAGTCCTTGAGCCTGTCGGTGTGTTCAAAAGTGCACGGCAGCGCCGATGTGTGGAGCTGTAACTACAGGCAGGGACATTACTTGTCTTTTACGGCTCACTGGGTAAATGTGGTTCCTGCACAGCCACAACAGCAAATTGGACAGGTCACACCACTTCCTCCTCCACGCTCTCGCTCCCAGGCAGATGGTCCTGTTACAGTGTGCGACGCCGCCTCCTCATCCTCCACCCTGTCCTTGGCCTCCACTGCACGGTCAAATCTCGGTGGCTCTTCATCGTACCATGTGTGTATTGCACGGCGGTGTCAAGCTGTTCTTCACATGGTTTGCCTTGGTGAACGGAGTCGCATAGGGGATGAACTGCTAAAGTTCATTCGTAAAGAAATCCAAGTATGGCTTACTCCATGAAATCTGGAAATGGGAACCATGGTGACCGACAACGGGAAGAACATTGTGTCCGCGCTGCGACAAGGAAGTGTGAAACATGCGCCCTGCATGGCACACGTGTTGAATCTGGTTGTCAAGCGCTTCCTCAAGTCTTCACCCCATTTGCAAGACATCCTGAAAATGGCAAGGAAACTGTGCATGCACTTCAGCCACTCGTACACCGCCAAGCACACCTTCCTTGAGCTGCAGCATCAGAACGGTATCCCACAACATAGTCTTATTTGTGACGTCGCCACACGTTGGAATTCCACCCTCCATATGTTGGACAGACTATACGAACAAAGAAAAGCCATCACCGATTTCTTGATGATCCAAGCAGATAGGAGTACTCCCCTGTATTACTTCAATGTGAACCAGTGGCAGCTCATACATGACACCTGCCGTTTGCTGAGGCCCTTTGAGGAAGCCACATTATTTGTGAGTCGCCTGGATTACGCCATGAACGACGTAATTCCACTCCTACATCAAATGATTGAAACCATGGCTGGTCACGGCAATGGAGACGTTGCGCCTACATCTCCAGGCTACATGGGCCCTGTGGGGGCTGAACTGGAGGAGGAGGATGATGAGGGGCAGAGCGGAGCACAGTTTAGGTTGGATGAGATGGCCGGTGTTTCTAGTCTTCGGACAGGAGAGGAGGAGCAGGAGCAGCCAGAGGAGCTTGAGGGTTATGAGGAAGTTGAGACAGAGGACCCAGACACACCGTGGCAGTATGCAGTGGAGATAGAGGCAGGTAGTCCCTCCAAGTCACTGGCGCAAATGGCACGATGCATGCTCAGTTGCTTGAGTAGTGACCCCCGAATTGTCAAAATTCGTCAGCGGGATGACTTCTGGATATCCACCTTATTAGACCCTCGCTACCGTCCCAAAATGGGGGCCTTTTTTACACCCACTGAGAGGGAGGACAAACTGACCTACTACAGAGGGTTTCTACGTATTCAGTTGGCTGATGCCTATCGGCCACATGGTCCATCCACTCGCAGGTCTGACTCGGGGGGGCCCTCTGCGCTCACCTTCCACTGCCATGGCTGCTGGGGAGGGGAGGGGTTGCAGGAGCAGTACCAGCTCAATCAGCATCACCCTGAGTCTACAGTCGCTGATGAGTAGCTTTCTTCACCCGCATAGTGAAGCAACTCATCAGTAGCAGGTAGACATGGAGCAGGACCTGAACCAGCAGGTGGTGACATACCTTGACATGGCCATGCCAACAACCATTGAAGATCCGCTGGACTTCTGGGCAGCCAAACTTGATTTATGGCCACAACTAGCAGAGTTTGCCCTGGAAAAGCTGTCCTGCCCGGCCAGTAGTGTGCCATCAGAGCGGGTGTTTAGTGCGGCCGGGGCCATAGTCCCCCCAAGGCGAACTTGTCTGTCCACTAAAAATGTGGAGAGACTGACGTTTGTCAAGATGAATCAGGGATGGATCAGCCAGGATTTCCAGTCACCAATGACATGCCTCGGAGTAGATTGACCATGCTCCTACAACAAAAATTTCTCAATTGTGGTTGGTTATGAAACCCTCTGGGGCAGACATGGGCATTGTATGGCCCGCTTGCCATATACGGTCCTTTGATTGGCTCTGACCGGCCCGCGCTGACTGGGGGACAACTATGCTGCCTAATCTGGGGGACATCTATGCTCCTAATCTTGGGGACATCTATGCTGCCTAATCTGGGGGACATCTATGCTGCCTAATCTGGGGGACATCTATGCTGCCTTATCTGGGGGACATCTATGCTGCCTAATCTGGGGGACAAGTATGCTGCCTAACATGGGGGACATCTATGCTGCCTAATCTGGGGGACATCTATGCTGCCTAATCTGGGGGAAACTGATGCTTCTCGCCTTGGGCCTATAATTTTTTGAAGTTTAGCAGTAGCTAAATACATGCTTTATGCAAATGTCAACATTGATCTTTAAATGTAAGGGGTTATGAAACCCTCTTCGGTACTGCGAATGCCTGCTCCATACTCATTCTGTGTTTTTCAGGAACTACTTACCTCCCTGCCCTCAGGCCTTCGGCCTTCAGTTTTTTGGATGTTTAGCAGTAGCTAAGTACATGCTTAATGCAAATTTCAACATTGATCTTTAGTGAAGGGGTTATGAAACCCTCTTGGGTACTTCGAATGCTTGCTCCTGACTCATCCTGTGTCTTTCAGGAACTTCTTGCCTCACTGATGCTTGGTGCCTTGGGCCTTTGATTTTTGGATGTTTAGCAGTAGCTAAATACATGCTTAATGCTAATTTCAACATTGATCTTTAAATGTAAGGGGTTATGAATCCCTCTTGGGTACTGTGAATGACTGCTCTTGACTCATTCTGTGTCTTTCCGGAACTGCTTGCCTCCCTGATGCCTCGGGCCTTGGCCCTTAAATTTTTGGATGTTTAGCAGTAGCTAGATATGTGGTTAATGCAAATTTCAACATTGATCTTTATATGTAAGGGGTTATGAAACCCTTTTGGGTACAGCAAATGCTTGCTCCTGACTCATCCTGTGTCTTTCAGGAACGTCTTGCCTCACTGATGCTTGGTGCCTTGGGCCTTTGATTTTTGGATGTTTAGCAGTAGCTAAATACATGCTTAATGCACATTTCAACAATGATCTTTAAATTCTCGGCGTTCTGTCAGGGCCGTGGCCTACCCCGCAGGGGCCGATCCGAGGAACTCACTAAACCATCCAATCGGTAGTAGAGACAGGCGGTGTGTACAAAGGTCAGGGACTTAATGAACCCGAGCTTATGACCCGCACTTAGTTGGAATTCTTCTTTCATGGCAAATAATTGCAATCCCCAATCCCTATCATGAACATGGTTCAGCAGGATACCCGCACCTGTCGGTTGAAGGATACACACAGGCTGGTCCGTTCAGTGTAGTGCGCGTGCAGCCCCGGACATCTGAGGGAATAACACACCTGTTATTGCTCGATCTCACGATTGATGGTGCAATGTAAGGGGCTATGAAAGCCTCTTGGGTACTGCTGATGCCTACTCCTGACTGCTCCTGTGTCTTTCAGGAACTACTTGCCTTCATGATGCTTCTGGGATTGGCCCTTCAATTTTAGGATTTTTGAAATAGATACATACATGCTTAATTTAAATTTCAACATTTATGGTGCAATGTATTGGGTTATTAAACCCTCTTGGGTACTGTTTTTTGAAAAGTTTCTGATACTATTTTGGTAATAAACTTGAATTTTCCAGAGTACTAACCATTACACCATGGAACGCTTGTTGTGTATGATTTTTTTAATTTACATTTTCAAAAATAATACGGAGAGGGATGAACTTTGCTTCTTTATTTCAGAAAAAATTACTTTGGAAAAGAATGTCTTTTGGTGGTCCACCGTCCTGCATTATAGAGTCTTCTGGACTCTTGGATATGCGCTTGTTCTTAAACAAAGGTACAAAAAATGGCCGGTCAGGGCAATGGAGACGTTGCGTCTACATCTCACGGCCACATGAGCCCTGTGGGTGCTTGTGACATTACGTCCTTTGTACCCACACGGCGGGGTCCGGGACACAAATTTTGATCTAAATAAAAAAAAAAAATTTTACATTTCAATGGTCTCCTCATGCTTCAGCCCCCTCCAGGCTGCGTCATTCAGTTAATGTATAGGTAGCACCCGCTGTCTTAAATTTCCGTAAAAATTTTTTGTAAAAAATGTTTGTCTTTTTTTCGTAGGGATTGGGAAGCTTTGGTGCGTACTCATCCATCAGCCAACTCCAGGCTGTGTCATTCAGGCAATATATGGTTTACTGATGGCGCTGCTGGGCCTGGGAATTTAACATTTTCTCATAGGTAGCACTCGCTATCCAAAATATTTTTCAAAAATTTCGAAAAATGTTGTGTTTTTTGGGGGGGATTGTGAAGCCCTATTGTGTACTCATGAATCAGCCAACTCCAGGCTGTGTCATTCAGCCAATATATGGTTTACTGATACCGCTGCTGGGTCTGGGAATTAAACATTTTCTCATAGGTAGCCAAAATCTTTTTCAAAAATTTCTAAAAATGTTGTGTTTTTTGGGGGGGGATTGTGAAGCCCTGCTGTGTACTCGTGAATCAGCCAACTCCAGACTGTGTCATTCAGGCAATATATGGGTTACTGATGCCGCTGTTGAGCCTGGGTCTGGGAATTTCAAATTTTCTCATAGGTAGCACCCGCTATCCAAAATCTTCGGTTTAAATTTCTTAATTCATCTTTTAAACTTGGGGATTGTGAAGGCCTAGTGCCTACTCTTGCTGCTGGCAACTCCGGGCTGTGCCATTCATCCACTATATGGTCTCCTCATGCTGCCAACACCTCCATGCTGTGTCATTCAGTCACTATATGGTCTCCTCATGCTGACAACCAGTCCATGCTGTGTCATTCAGCCACTATATGGTGTCCTCATGCTTCAGCTTCATCCAAGCTGTGTCATTCAGCCACTATATGGTGTCCTCATGCTGCCAACACCTCCACGCTGTGTCATTCAGCCACTATATGGTCTCCTCATGCTGCCAACACCTCCACACTGTGCCATTCAGCCACTATATGGTCTCCTCATGCTGACAACCTGTCCATGCTGTGGCATTCAGCCACTATATGGTGTCCTCATGCTGCCAACACCTCCACACTGTGTCATTCAGCCACTATTTGGTCTCCTCATGCTGCCAACACATCCACGCTGTGTCATTCAGCCACTATATGGTCTCCTCATGCTGCCAACACCTCCATGCTGTGTCATTCAGTCACTATATGGTCTCCTCATGCTGACAACCAGTCCATGCTGTGTCATTCAGCCACTATATGGTGTCCTCATGCTTCAGCTTCATCCAAGCTGTGTCATTCAGCCACTATATGGTGTCCTCATGCTGCCAACACCTCCACGCTGTGTCATTCAGCCACTATATGGTCTCCTCATGCTGCCAACACCTCCACACTGTGCCATTCAGCCACTATATGGTCTCCTCATGCTGACAACCTGTCCATGCTGTGGCATTCAGCCACTATATGGTGTCCTCATGCTGCCAACACCTCCACACTGTGTCATTCAGCCACTATTTGGTCTCCTCATGCTGCCAACACATCCACGCTGTGTCATTCAGCCACTATATGGTGTCCTCATGCTGCCAACATCTCCACGCTGTGTCATTCAGTCACTATATGGTCTCCTGACACTGATGCCACCACCAGGCTCTGTAATTGTGCTGCTGAGCGGCATTGATTCTAAAAGCGAGGGCGGTAATCTGCATGTTATTCTGAATAACAGTATTATTTCACTAACCCAGCACACTCCACATGCATTTTAGAACACAGCAAAGTGTTCTATACCCCTATAGAGGCTGTATGTAGGCTAGAAATAGCCTTTTTTAATAGCGATTCGCTGCGAAAAAATTCGAAACGAAACAAACTTTTCGGAAAATTCGGCGAATCGGCCGAATCAAATTTTTGAAAAGTTCGATCATCTCTAGTAACAACAGCATTTTAGTGAAAACATTTTTTTTTTTCATTTTCCCATCCAACTTTAATGAAAATTCTTCAAACACCTGTGGGGGGTTAAAGCTCACTATACCCCTTGTTATGTTCCATGAATTGTGTATTTTCCTAAATGGGGTCACATGTGGGTATTTATTTTTTTTGCATTCATGTCAGAACGGCTGTAAAGTCAGCCACCCCTGTGCATATCACCAATTTAGGCAGCCCAAACTTGAAGCAGAAAATTCACTGTAAACTCGTCCGTGTGAATGTACAGGATTCACATGGGGGGGCAAACCTCCAGCTGTTTCAAAACTACAACTCCCAGCATGTACTGACAGACTGTGCATGCTGGGAGTTGTTCTGTTACCTAACTCAGTATTTTCCAATCAGTGTGCCTCCAGCTGTTGCAAAACTTCAACTCCCAGCATGTACTGAACGCCGAAGGGCATGCTGGGAGATGTAGTTATATAACAGCTGGAGGTACGCAACTACAACTCCCAGCATGCCGAGACAGCTGTTTGCTGTTTGGACATGCTGGGATTTGCAATTTTGCAACATCTGGAGGACTACAGTTTAGAGACCACTGCACAGTGATCTCCGAACTGTGGCCCTCCAGATGTTGCAAAACTACAAATCCCAGCATGCTGAGACAGCAAACTGCTGTGTGGGCATGCTAGGAGTTGTAGTTTTGCAACATCTGAAGGGCTAAAGTTTAGAGATCACTGTATAGTGTTCTCAGACTGTAGCCCTCCAGATGTTGCTAGGCAACTCACCGGCTTCTGTAGGATCCAGGGAGCCGCATCGCCATCCTCTTCTTCCGCCGATCACCGCCTGCTGATGGGTAAGTGGACTTTGGCAACGGTCCCTGACGGTTTCCCCGTTCTGCCCTGCCTATTGTGGGTAGGCAGAACGGGGAATCCCGATCTGCTATTGGTTGGCGCTTCTTGACGACCAATAGCAGGGATAGGTGGGGTGGCACCCCTGCCACCTCACTCCTATCCCTTCAGGGGGATCTTTGGTGTCTTGGACAACCGCGATCCCCCTTATATTCCGAGTCACCATAGACCCGTATGACCTGTAATCGGCACAAATCGCTGGTGTGAATTCACCAGCGATTTGCGGCGATTGCCGACATGGGGGGGGTCTAATGACCCCCCTGGGCATTTGCGCAAGTTCCTGCTGATATCAGCAGTCACCCCGCTCCCTGCCCGGCACATGATGAGGACCGAAATTCCCACAGGCGTTCAGGTACGCCCTGGGTCCTTAAGTACCAGGAAGCGAAGGCGTACCTGGACGCCCTGGGTCCCTATGTGGTTAAAGAAGGAGTTACAGGTCTGTAAGAGCTAGTAATCTTGCTTGTTTGTAGGTGACCAAACACTTCTTTTTTTTCTGAGGAATTTACCAATTAATTCATTAGAAATCCTACAATGTGATTCCATGTATTCTTTCCCCCCATTCTGTCTCTTATAGTTAAAGTGTACCTTTAGTGTACCTTAAAGTGTACAATTGGTGGTTGACTAAATACTTTTTTGCCCCACTGTAAGTAATATGTGTACCAAGAATTATAGAAATATCTTCATCTGTACGAAGTTATGCTGAAACATACATTTCCCATAGACTTGCATGGGACTTTATAAAATTTATAACATTTATAAACTAAAATCCTGTCCCTTGCAAATAAGGGTAGGTCAGGGTTAAATTAACTATCCTATATTTTTTGTGGACATATAAGTAACATGTGACCAAGTACTCAAAATATTTCCAGCTGTTTGCAAGTTGCATTAACATATATTTCCCATATATGGGACTTTAAAGGGGTACTCCACTGGAAAAAAAAAAAATTTCATTAACTGGTGCCAGAAAGTTAAACAGATTTGTAAATCAGTTCTATTAAAAATCTTAATCCTTCCAATACTTATCAGTTCAGAGTACAGATACGTATAAATACACGTTCTAACACAACTCCATGTAGATCTCGGTGGAATCAGGAAGTGACGTAATACATGCTGAAGGCCTGTTGCCAGGATGCGTTGCCAAGCAGAAATGGTCATGTGACCTCAATGGACCAATAGGCGGCGCCTAATTGCAGACACTGTAAACACAAAGCTCCGATCGGGCGGCTGGTTGTGACAGCACAGAATGCTGTGCATGTCATTGAGTCTTTCAGGTGTAGGTAAGTATAGGTGTCAGAATCAGATAAACCTGATCGGGGGTCAGATCAAGTGAATAATGAAAACATAGTTAACATGAAAAATGGGGGCAAAAGCACTGGGATTAATATCCAAAGATGCATAATAAGATGTTCACTAAAATGCTGGTGTTACCCTAAATGTTTCATGTTCACAAGGGAAAATGGGAAAAAAGCCCCCCCAAATTTGTAACCCCATTTCTTCTGAGTAAGAAAATACCTCAAATGTGGATGTAAAGTGCTCTGCGGGCAAACTACAATGCTCAGAATAGAAGGAGCGCCATTGGGATTTTGAAGAGAAAATTTGTCCAGAATTGAAGGCCACGTGTGTTTACAAAGCCCCCATAGTGCCAGAACAATGGACCCCCCCCCACATGTGACCCCATTTTAGAAACTACACCCCTCACGTAATAAGGGGTGCAGTGAGCATTTACGCCCCACAGGTGTCTAACAGATTTTTGGAACAGTGGTCCGTGAAAATGAAGAGTTTTATTTTTCATTTGCATAGCCCACTGTTCCAAAGATCTGTCAAACGCCAGTGGGGTGTAATCACTCACTGCGCCCCTTATTAAATTCTGTGAGGGGTTTAGTTTCCAAAATGGGGTCACATGTGGGGGGGGGGTCCACTGTTCTGGCACCACAGGGGTTTTTGTAAACGCACATGGCCCCTGACTACCATTCCAAACGAATTCTCTTTCCAAAAGCTCATTGATGCTCCTTCTCTTCTGAGCATTGTAGTTCGCCCGCAGAGCATTTTACGTCCTAACATGGGGTATTTCCATACTCATAAAAGATGGGGTTACAAATTTTGCGGGGCATTTTCTCCCATTACCCTTTGTAAAATGGTAAATTTGGGGAAAAAACTGCACTTAGGTGAAATTTTTTTTTTTTTTTTTCATTTACACATCCGATTTTAACGAAAAGTCATCAAACACCTGTGGGGTGTTAAGGCTAACTGTACCCCTTGTTACGTGCCTTGAGGGGTGTAGTTTCCAAAATGGTATGCCATGTGGAGTTTTCTGCTGTTCTGGCAGCATAGGGGCTTTCTAAATGTGACATGCCCCCCAAAAACGATTTCAGCAAAATTCACTTTCCAAAATCCCATTGTCGCTCCTTCCCTTCTGAGCCCTCTACTGCACTCGCCGAACACTTGACATACACATATGAGGTATTTCCTTACTCGAGAGAAATTTGGTTACAAATTTTAGGGGGCTTTTTCTCCTGTTATCACTTGTAAAAATTCAAAAACTAAGTATACAAGAACATGCGAGTGTTAAAAATGAAGATTTTGAATTTTCTCCTTCACTTTGCCGCTATTGTGAAACACCTAAAGTGTTAACACACTTACTGAATGTAATTTTGGATACTTTGAGGGGTGCAGTTTTTATAATGGGGTCATTTATGGGGTATTTCTAATATGAAGGCACTTCAAAACTGAACTGGTCCCTGAAAAATTCCGATTTTGAAAATTTTGTGAAAAAATGGAAAATTGCTGCTGAACTTTGAAGCCCTCTGATGTCTTCCAAAAGTAAAAACATGTCAACTTTATGGTGCAAATATAAAGTAGACATATTGTATATGTGAATCAAAATATAATTTATTTGCAATGTCTATTTTCCTTACAAGCAGAGAGCTTCAAAGTTAGAAAATGCTAAATTTTTAAATTTTTCATAACATTTTTGCATTTTCACCAAGAAATGATGCAAATATCGACGAAAATTTACCACTACCATAAAGTAGAATAAAGTCACGAAAAAGCAATCTCGGAATGAAATTTATGTATTTAAGTAAAAGCATCCCAGAGTTATTAATTCTTAAGTGACAGTGGTCAGATTTGCAAAAAATGCTCCCGTCCTTAGGGTCATAATGGGCTCCATCCCCAAGGGGTTAAGTACCAGGGAGCAAGGGCGTACCTGTACGCCCTTTTTCCCGAAGAGGTTACGGATCTGAACATTTTTTGCAAATCTGACCACTGTCATTTTAAGCATTAATACTCTGGGATGCTTTTATTTTTTATTCTGGTTCCGAGACATATTCTACTTTATGTTAGTGGTAAATGTTTGTCCATACTTGCATTATTTCTTCGTGAAAAATTCCCAAATTTTATGAAAAATTTGAACATTTTGAATTTTTTTTACTTTGAAACTCTCTGCTTATAAGGAAAATGGACATCCCAAATAAATTATATATTGATTCGCTTATACAATATGTCTACTTTTATGTTTTCATCATAAAGTTGATATGTTTTTACTTTTGGAAGACATCAGAGGGCTTCAAAAAGTTCAGCAGCAATTTTCCAATTTTTCGCAAAAGTTTCAAAATTTAAATTTTTCAGGGACCAGTTCAGTTTTGAAGTGGATTTGAGGGGCCTTCATTTTAGAAATACCCCATAAATTACCCCATTATAAAAACTGCACCCCTGAAAGTATACAAAATGACATTCAGAAAGTTTGTTAACCCTTTAGGTGTTCCACAGGAATAGCAGCAAAGTGAAGGAGAGAATTCAAAATCTCCATAACATGTTCTTGTAGACCCATTTTTTGAATTGTTACTAGGGGTAAAAGGAAAAAAAGGCCCCAAAAATGTGTAACCCAGTTTCTCTCAAGTAAGGAAACACCTCATATGTGAACATAAAGTGCTCTGTGGGTGCACTACAATGCTCAGAAGAGAAGGAGCCACACTTGTTGAATGCAAATTTTGCTGAAATGTTTTTTGGGGGGCATCACACGTTTAGGAAGCCTCTATGGTGCTATAGCAGCAAAGAAAAAACGCACATGGCATATTATTTTGGAAGCTACACCCCTCAAGGCGTACAGTGAGCCTTTACACCCCACAGGTGTTAGACAAATTTCTGCTAAAGTTGGACGTGAAAATGAAAAATTTGATTTTTTTCACCAAAATACTGGTGTTACCCCAAATTTTTCATTTTCACAAGGGGTAATAGGAGAAAAAGACCCCCAATTTTTTTAACCCCAATTCTTCTTGGTATAGAAATACCCCATATGTGGATGTAAAGTGCTCTGTGGGCGAACTACAATGCTCAGAAGAGAAGGAGCGACATTGGGCTTTTGGAGAAAGAATTTGTTTGGAATGGAAGTCAGGGACCATGTGTGTTTACAAAGCCCCCAGTGGACCCCTCCCTCACATGTGACCCTATTTCACAAACTACACCCCTCACAGAATTTAATAAGGGGTGCCGTGAGCATTTACACCCCACTGGCGCTTGACAGATCTTTGGAACAGTGGGCTGTGTAAATGAAAAATAATACGGACCACTGTCAGACACCTGTGGAGTGTAAATGCTCACTGCACCCCTTATTACATTATTTGAGGGTTGTAGTTTCCAAAATGGGGTCACACATGGGGGGGTCCACTCTTATGCCACCATGGGGGCTTTGTAAACACACATTGCCTTCAATTCTGGACACATTATCTCTCCAAAAGCTTAATGGCGCTCCTTCTCTTCTGAGCCCTGTAGTGCGCCAGAGGAGCACTTAACATCCACATATGTAGTATTTATATACGCATTTTAGTGAAAAAAGTTTTTAATTTTTTACGTCCAAATTTAATGAAAATTCTTCAAACACCTGTGGGGTGTTAAGGCTCGCTATACCTCTTGTTACGTTCCGTGAGGGGTGTAGTTTCCAAAATGGGGTCACATGCAGGGGTTTTTTGTTTTTTTTTGCATTTGTCAGAACCGCTGTAAAATGAGCCACCCCTGTGCAAATCACCACAAATGTATATGGTGCTCTCACTCCTGAGCCTTGTTGTACGCCTGCAGAGCATTTTACGTCCACATATGGGGTATTTCCATATTCAGAAGAAATTGTGTTACAAATTTTAGCGGTCTTTTTTGTCCCCCTTTTACCTCTTGTGAAAATGAAGAGTATGGGACAACACAAGTATGTTAGTGTAAATTTTTTTATTTTTTTACAATAACATGCTGGAGTAGACCCCAACTCTACCTTTACAGAAAGGGTAAAAGGAGTAAAAGCCCACCAAAATTTGTTAGGAAATTAGGCCCTAAACTGTTGAAAAAAGCCTTGAAATTTGACAGGGATCTGAAGTGAGAAAGCGCCGTGCGCATTTGAGGCCTAAATCAGGGATATGCATGGGACGGACCCGGATGCAAGAATTAAACTTGCAACCGATACCAAAATTACCCTACGGCAGTGTTTCCCAAACAGGGTGCCTCCCGTTGTTTCAAAACTCTCAGCATGCCTGGACTGTCAATGGCAAAGCTTGAGGCTCCATTTTGGAAACAGTGCCATACTAGATGTTTTTCATTTTTATGTGTATATGTAGTGTTTTACTTTTTATTTTGTGTAGTGTAGTGTTTTTAGGGTACATTCACACAGGCGGGAGTTCTCAGCGAGTTTCCTGCTGGGAGTTTGGGCTACAGCGGAAAATTTGCTGCATCTCAAACTTGCAGCGAGAAACTCGCTGTAAACCCCCGCCCGTGTGAATGTACCATGTACATTCACATGGGGGGCAAACCTACAACTCCCAGCTGTCCGTGTTTACTGAGGGTTGTAGCTATGCAACAGCTGGAGGCACACTGGTTGCAAAACACAGAGTTTGTTACTTAACGTATTGTTTCCCAACCCGTGTGCCTCCAGCTGTTGCAAGACTACAACTCCCAGCATGCATGGTCTGTCAGTGCATGCTGGGAGTTATAGTTTTGCAGCAGCTGGAGTCACACGGGTTGGGAAACACTGAGTTAATAAACAGACAATGTTTCACAACCAGTGTGCCTCTAGCTGTGTCAAAACTACAACTTCCAGCATGCCCAGACAGGCGAAGGGCATGTTGGGAGTTGTAGTTATGTAACAACTGGAGGAGAACAGTTCGGAGACCACTGTGTAGTGGTGTCCAAAATCTAGCCCTCCAGATGTTGCAAAACTACAACTCCCAGCATGCTGAGACTGTCCAGGCATGCTGGGAGTTGTAGTTCTGCAACATCTGAAGGGCTAGATGTTACAGAACTACAACTCCCAGCATGCCTGGACTGTCTGGGCATGCTGAGAGTTGTAGTTTTGAAACTCCTGGGTCCTTAACCCCTTAATGACGCAGGACGTATATTTACGCCCTGCGCCGGCTCCCGCGATATGAAGCGGGATCGCGCCGCGATCCCGCATCATATCGCGTGGGTCCCGGCGCTAATCAACGGCCGGGACCCGCGGCTAATACCACACATCGCCGATCGCGGCGATGTGCGGTATTAACCCTTTAGAAGCGGCGGTCAAAGCTGACCGCCGCTTCTAAAGTGAAACTGAAAGTATCCCGGCTGCTCAGTCGGGCTGTTCGGGACCGCCGCGGTGAAATCGCGGCGTCCCGAACAGCTGATCGGACACCGGGAGGGCTCTTACCTGCCTCCTCGTTGTCCGATCGACGAATGACTGCTCCGTGCCTGAGATCCAGGCAGGAGCAGTCAAGCGCCGATAATGCTGATCACAGGCGTGTTAATGCACGCCTGTGATAAGGATGAGAGATCAGTGTGTGCAGTGTTATAGGTCCCTATGGGACCTATAACACTGCAAAAAAAAAAGTAAAAAAAAAGTGTTAATAAAGGTCATTTAACCCCTTCCCTAATAAAAGTTTGAATCACCCCCCTTTTCCCATAAAAAAAATAAAACAGTGTAAAAAAAAAAAAATAAACATATGTGGTATCGCCGCGTGCGTAAATGTCCGAACTATAAAAATATATCATTAATTAAGCCGATTACGGTCAATGGCGTACGCGCAAAAAAATTCCAAAGTCCAAAAAAGCGTATTTTGGTAACTTTTTATAACATTAAAAAATGAATAAAAAGTGATCAAAAAGTCAGATCAAAACAAAAATCATACCGATAAAAACTTCAGATCACGGCGCATAAAATGAGTCCTCATACCGCCCCGTACGTGGAAAAATAAAAAAGTTATAGGGGTCAGAAGATGACATTTTTAAACGTATAAATTTTCCTGCATGTAGTTATGATTTTTTCCAGAAGTGCGACAAAATCAAACCTATATAAGTAGGGTATCATTTTAACCGTATGGACCTACAGAATAATGATAAGGTGTAATTTTTACCGAAATATGCACTGCGTAGAAACGGAAGCCCCCAAAAGTTACAAAATGGCGTGTTTTTTTTCGATTTTGTCGCACAATGATTTTTTTTTCCGTTTCGCCGTGCATTTTTGGGTAAAATGACTAATGTCACTGCAAAGTAGAATTGGCGACGCAAAAAATAAGCCATAATATGGATTTTTAGGTGGAAAATTGAAAGGGTTATGATTTTTAAAAGGTAAGGAGGAAAAAACGAAAGTGCAAAAACTGAAAAACCCTGAGTCCTTAAGGGGTTAAGGGCACGAGTGGTGCTTCAAATATAAAACCTTCTGCAGGTACAAGTTAATGCATACACTACGAAGGCTGTTGTAAAGCAAATAAATTCAGTAATGTTTTTGTTTGTCCTCCTGTAGAGACATATTAGTCTTGTGTGAACTGTGGGCACCAATTACAAAAAATATGAAGAAAAAGGAGGGAGAAATCCCAGCTGTAATAGGACATTTAGGCTTTAGTATTATGGGAGAGATTAATACCACAGAAAAAGAGTGTTTAAAAACATTATTGGATTTAATGGGTAAAGAACAATTGTTATTTTAAAGTGATGATGATGTACTAGAAATACAGGATTTCAGAGGAGGTAATAATTCTAAATTTTCTCCACCAATAACACCAGGTGGCAGTATAGACCTCTTCCAACAAAAAGTGTTATCTAATATAAGGGCTTTGATGTATCCGTGTGTGCCCCCAAATCTGAGTAAGGGCAAATTTAATGCCTAGAAATGGCTAAAATCTCAAGATTAGATAATTATAAAAAGAGCAGATAAAGGGAGCAACAAAGTAACAATATAAAATGGGATAATGTCCTCAAAAAAAAAAACAATACTGACACTAAATGGGAGACTTTTAAAAATATCTTAAATTATCACTGTAACATGTATATACTGTGATAAGGTTAATGGGGTGGTCTGTGAGGGAGTCTATGTCTCGACAGAATTGTTCAGAGAGGCTTATGATTTTTAACCCCAGGGGGAGTGTATGTTTCTGTGTATGTCACCAGATTGAATATTTAGTTATGGGCCCCTGGGGTGGAGCATTTGAAGAGTAGGGTGGGCCAGTGCTCCACCCCGAAGTTTAGCGGTTTTCTTGGAAGACATAGATCCAGCCCAGGGTTTTGGACTGTCTCCAACCTATTGCTCAGCTGCAGGTAATCGGCTGCACCAGTGGGAATAAATCCCTCCCTGCTAGGCAGATAAGGAGGAGAATGTTTTGTTTCTCTATGAAAAGGCTGGAAGCAGCAGGCTGGAAAAAGACTGGAATGCTGAGAGTGGACAAAGACTCTAGGTTGGTGAACCCAATATTGTTTTATTTAGTTTAACCCTGAGAGATAGGGAACCTAATGTCAGTTAGTGCTCAGACGAGCTAGGTTTTTGTTTATTTATGTTTTCATTTACTGCTGCATCCTGTGTGGATTACAAATACAGTGCCTGGAGTATATGCAATTACAAGGACTGTGCCTATTGTTTACCCTAGAGGACCGTGCTACCTGCAAACAAGGATCACAATACCTTATGGGAATAAAAGGGTCAGAAATAAAAGAAAACCAATATGGATGAATAAAAATTTTAAGGGGGCAATAAATGACAAAAATAAAGCATTTAAAAAAAAAAAGAAGCATTAAAAAGCTATAGAGAAAAATGTAAAATATGAAAAAAAACAGATATAAGCCACAAAAATAGAGACAAATGACTCATTGCCAAAGAGAGTAAAACTAACCCCAAAATGTTCTTTAACTATATAAATAGCAAAAAGGTCAAAAACTAAAGTGTTGGCCCTTTAAAAAATTGATGAGGAAGAAACAGGGATCAGGAAAAAGCAAATATATTAAACAAATTCTTCTCCACTGTATTCACTGTGGAAAATGAAATGCCAGTTGAAATACAGTGTGATAAGGTAAACTCCCCAGTACAGGTCACCTGTCTAACCCAGGAAGAAGAACAGTGCCGCCTACAAAAAAATCAAAATAGACAAATCACCAGGTGCAGATGGCATTCACCGCGTGTTCTAAAGGAATTAAGTTATTTAATAGACAGACCCCTATTTTTAATATTCAGGGACTCTATAGTGACAGTGATTGGTCCCCAGGACTGGCGCATGGCAAATGTGGTGCCAATATTTAAAAGGCGTCAAAAGTGGCCCTGGGAATTATAGACCTGGTAGTTTAACCTCGGTTGTATGTAAATTGTTTGAGGGTTTCCTAAGAGATTCTATTTTGGAATATCTTGATAAAAATAAATGTATGACCCTGTATCAGCATGGATTTATGAGGGATCGATCCTGTCAAACTAACCTGATAAGCTTTTATAAGGAGGTGAGCTACAGACTGGACCAGGGGCAATCGCTGGATGTCATAAATCTGGATTTTTCCAAAGCATTTGATATGGTTCCACATAAAAGGTTGGTGCATAAAATGAGAAGGTTTGGGCTGGGGGAGAATGTGTGCAAGTGGGTAAGTAACTGGCTCAATGATAGGAAACAGAGGGTGGTTATTAATGGTACTTATTCTGATTGGGTGACTGTTACTAGTGGGGTACCACAGGGGTCCGTCTTGGGTCCTGTCCTATTTAATATATTCATTAATGACCTTGCAGAGTTGTTGAATAGTAAAGTAGCAATCTTTGCAGATGACACTAAACTCTGTAAAGCGGTAAACACTATAGAGGACAGTGCACTGTTACAAATGGATCTGGATAGGTTGGAGGTTTGGGCTGGGAAGTGGCAGATGAGGTTCAACACTGATAAATATAGGGTAATGCACATGAGGAAGAGAAATCCGGGCTGGGATTATGTATTGATTGGGAGAACACTTGGGACGACTGACATGGAAAAGGACTTAGGAGTCTTAGTTTATAGTAAATTTAGCTGTAGTGACCAGTGCCGGGCAGCGGCTGCCAAGGCTAATAAAATCATGGGGTGAATCAATAGGGGCATAGATTCCCACAACAAGGAAATAATTCTACCGCTGTACAAATCACTAGTCAGACCACACATAGAATAATGTGTACAGTACTGGGCACCAGTGTACAAGAAAGATATAGTGGAGCTGGAGAGGGTTCGAAGACGGGCAACCAGAGTAATACGGAGAATGGGAGGACTACAGTACCCAGAAAGATTATCAGAATTAGGGTTATTTAGTTTAGAAAAAAGAAGGCTTAGGGGGGAACTAATAACTATAACTATATCAGGGGACAGTACAGAGATCTCTCCCATGATCTATTTATACCCAGGACTGTATCTATAACAAGGAGGCATCCTCTACATCTAGAGAAAAGAAGGTTTCTACACCAGCACAGACGGGGGTTCTTTACTGTAAGAGCAGTGAGACTGTGGAATTCTCTCCCGGAGGAGGTGGTCATGGTGAACTCTGTAATAGAGTTAAAAAAGGGGCTGGATGCATTTTTTGAAGAGTAATAACATTACAGGTTATGTATACTAGATTTATAGGGACAGAAGGTTGATCCAGAGCCGACAGTAATAGCTAACTAGATTTCTTCCACTCCCATTATAAGAAATGGCAGTTCAGGCACATTTGCACCATTTTAAGTGACTTTAAAGAACAGAGTGCCATTCTAAAAACTTGTTTTAAAGCAAAGACACCAAGGCAATTGTTGATGCTTGACTAAAGGGAACAGGGTTAATACTGAAAAAGACTGTTTTACCAGGGAACGCAAAGAAATTAAATAAATCCTTGTCAGACATTGGTCGGTACTGCTTAGGGATCCATTCCTCCGACATATCCTTCCATTCAAACCGGCCATCACATTTAGAAGGGGTAGAACTCTCAGGAACATCCTAGGTCCAAGTAGATTGAGAACAAACACATGTAATTATCAGAGTTTTCTTTCTACAACAGCTTTGTTTGTGTGCTCAAAGTAGGTGTAAATGCTGTTTGGTTGTTAATAATCAATGCAAATCATTCTCATCTAATAGCACAGGAGAGGTCTTCCAGAATAAATCCTTTATAAACTGCTCCTCACAATACGTAATATACCTTCTGGAATGTGCATGTGGGATGCAGTATGTGGGGAAGACCATTAGGTGTCTACGAGAACGTATTAACAAACACAGAATCAACACCATTAATGGTTTCCTTTTCCACAGTGTGTCGAGACAACTCACTCACCATCACAACCAGAACTTTAGCTATATCACTCTCACTCCAATTGAAAGCATTCCGAAAGATAACCCTCAGAGGTTTAGTACTCTCCGCAAAAGAGAAAACTATTGGATCTATAAATTACAAACATCGATCCCGGTTGGATTGAATTAACTTATTGAATGTTCATTGTGATTGCTATGTGATGCATATTGCTCTTCTTTTTTGAGTCCACGCTATTTCTCTGTATGCTCATTGTCATTGCCACTTTATATACCCTGTTCTTTATGTCCTAAGTCTACACCATTCCATCTATTGTTTTCAATTAGCATGTAGGTTCAGGTATTAACCCCTTAAGGACCAGGCCATTTTATACCTTAAGGACCGGAGCGTTTTTTGCAATTCTGACCACTGTCACTTTAAACATTAATAACTCTGGAATGCTTTTAGTTATCATTCTGATTCCGAGAATGTTTTTTCGTGACATATTCTACTTTAACTTAGTAGTAAAATTTTATGGTAACTTGCATCCTTTCTTGGTGAAAAATCCCAAAATTGGATGAAAAAAATGAAAATTTTGCATTTTTCTAACTTTGAAGCTCTCTGCTTGTAAGGAAAATGGATATTCAAAATATATTTTTTTGGGGTTCACATATACAATATGTCTACTTTATGTTTGCATCATAAAATTTATGAGTTTTTACTTTTGGAAGACACCATAGGGCTTCAAAGTTCAGTAGCAATTTTGAAATTTTTCACAAAATTTTCACACTCACTATTTTTCAGGGACCAGTTCAGGTTTGAAGTGGATTTGAAGGGTCTTCATATTAGAAATACCCCATAAAAGACCCCATTATAAAAACTACACCCCCCTAAAGTATTCAAAAAAACATTCAGTAAGTGTATTCACCCTTTAGCTGTTTCACAGGAATAGCAGCAAAGTGAAGGAGAAAATTCAAAATCTTCATTTTTTACACTCGCATGTTCTTGTAGACCCAATTTTTGAATTTTTGCAAGGGATAAAAAGGAGAAAATTTTTACTTGTATTTGAAACCCAATTTCTCTCGAGTAAGCACATACCTCATATGTCTATGTTAATTGTTCGGCGGGCGCAGTAGAGGGCTCAGAAGGGAAGGAGCGACAAATGGTTTTTGGGGGGCATGCCGCATTTAGGAAGCCCCTATGGTGCCAGGACAGCAAAAAAAAAACACATGGCATACCATTTTGGAAACTAGACCCCTCAGGGAACGTAACAAGGGGTAAAGTGAACCTTAATACCCTACAGGTGATTCACGACATTTGCATATGTAAAAAAAATATATATTTTTTTTACCTAAAATGCTTGTTTTCCCAAAATGTTTAGATTTTTAAAAAGGGTAATAACGGAAAATACCCCCCAAAATTTGAAGCCCAATTTCTCCCGATTCAGAAAACACCCCATATGGGGGTGAAAAGTGCTCTGCTGGCGCACTACAGGTCTCAGAAGAGGAGTAACATTTGGCTTTTTGAAAGCAAATTTTGCTCTGGGGGCTTGCCGCATTTAGGAAGCCCCTATGGTGCCAGAACAGCAAAAAAAAAAACACATGGCATACCATTTTGGAAACTAGACCCCTCGGGGAACGTAACAAGGGGTAATGTGGACCTTAATACCCTACAGGTGTTTCACGACTTTTGCATATGTAAAAAAATATATATTTTTTTTACCTAAAATGCTTGGTTTCCCAAAATTTTTACAATTTTAAAAAGGGTAATAGCAGAAAATACCCCCCAAAATTTGAAGCCCAATTTCTCCCGATTCAGAAAACACCCCATATGGGTGTGAAAAGTGCTCTGCTGGCGCACTACAGGTCTCAGAAGAGAAGGAGTCACATTTGGCTTTTTGAAAGCGAATTTTGCTCTGGGGGCATGCCGCATTTAGGAAGCCCCTATGGTGCCAGGACAGCAAAAAAAAAAACACATGGCATACCATTTTGGAAATTAGACCCCTCGGGGAACGTAACAAGGGGTAATTTGAACCTTAATACCCTACAGGTGTTTCACGACTTTTGCATATGTAAAAAAATATATATTTTTTTTACCTAAAATGCTTGTTTTCCCAAAAATAAAATTTTTTTTAAAAGGGTAATAGCAGAAAATACCCCCCAAAATTTGAAGCCCAATTTCTCCCGAGTACGGCGATACCCCATATGTGGCCCTAAACTGTTGCCTTGAAATACGACAGGGCTCCAAAGTGAGAGCGCCATGCGCATTTGAGGCCTAAATTAGGGACTTGCATAGGGGTGGACATAGGGGTATTCTACGCCAGTGATTCCCAAACAGGGTGCCTCCAGCTGTTGTAAAACTCCCAGCATGCCTGGACAGTCAACGGCTATCTGGCAATACTGGGAGTAGTTGTTTTGCAACAGCTGGAGGCTCCGTTTTGGAAACAGTGGCGTACCAGACGTTTTTCATTTTTATTGGGGAGGGGGGTTGTATAGGGGTATGTGTATATGTAGTGTTTTTTACTTTTTATTTTATTTTGTGTTAGTGTAGTGTAGTGTTTTTAGGGTACAGTCGCACGGGCGGGGGTTCACAGTAGTTTCTCGCTGGCAGTTTGAGCTACGGCAGAAAATTTGACGCAGCTCAAACTTGCAGCCGGATACTTACTGTAATCCTCCGCCCATGTGAGTGTACCCTGTACGTTCACGTTGGGGGGGGGGGAAATCCAGCTGTTGCAAAACTACAACTCCCAGCATGTACGGTCTATCAGTGCATCCTGGGAGTTGTAGTTTTGCAACAGCTGGAGGCACACTGGTTGTGAAACACCGAGTTTGGTAACAAACTCAGTGTTTTGCAACCAGTGTGCCTTCAGCTGTTGCAAAAGCTACAACCCCCAGCATGTACGGACAGCGGAAGGGCATGCTGGGTGTTGTAGTTATGCAACAGCGGGAGGCATACTACTTTTGGCTGGGGATGCTGGGGATTGTAGTTATGCAACAGCTGGAGACACACTGGTTTGCTACTTAACTCAGTGTGCCTTCAGCTATTGCAAAACTACAACTCTCAGCAGTCACCGACAGCCAACGGGCATGCTGGGAGTTGTAGTTATGCAACCACCAGATGCACCACTACAACTCCCAGCATGCACTTTAGCTGATTGTGCAAGCTGGGAGTTGTAGTTACACAACAGCTGAAGGTGCACTTTTCCATAGAAAGAATGTGCCTCCAGCTGTTGCAAAACTACAAGTCCCAGCATGCCCATAAGGGCATGCTGGGAGTTGTGGTGGTCTGCCTCCTGCTGTTGCATAACTACAGCTCCCAGCATGCCCTTTTTGCATGCTTGGAGCTTTTGCTAAGCAACAGCAGGAGGCTGTCACTCACCTCCAACGATCCTCGCTGCACCAGGTCAGTCCCTCGTCGTCTCCGCCGCTGCCGCTGCTCCCGGGGCCCCGATCCCAACAGGGGCGCCGGGGATCCGGGTCCCCAGCACCCGGGGTGCACGTCCCGCACCCGCTCACGTCCTCCGGAAGAGGGACGGAGCGGGTTGCGGGAGTGACACCCGCAGCAGGCACCCTGATTGGTCGGCCGGCCGACGAATCAGGGCGATCGTGAGGTGGCACCAGTGCCACCTCACCCCTGCTGGCTCTGGCTGTTCGGGGCCGTCTCTGACGGCCCCGATCAGCCAATAATTCCGGGTCACCGGGTCACTGGAGACCCGATTGACCCGGAATCCGCCGCAGATCGCTGGACTGAATTGTCCAGCGATCTGCGGCCATCGCCGACATGGGGGGTCATAATGACCCCCCTGGGCGATATGCCCCGATGCCTGCTGAACGATTTCAGCAGGCATCGGGGACCGGCTCCGCTCCAGATTGTTGCGGGGGGCCGGTAAAACACATGACGTTCTCATACGTCATGTGTCCTTAAGGACTCGGAAATGGAGACGTATGAGAACGTCATGTGTCCTTAAGGGGTTAAGAGACATATATGTACATATCAGTTTGAACATCTATTTTTAGATTTGTTTTCACCTAGGAATGTTTCCACTCTATTTTATTATTCCTGAGACACAAGGGGGGAGATTTATCAAAACCAGTGCAAAGGAAAAGTTACCCATAGCAACCAATCAGATTGATTCTTTCATTTTGCAGAGTCCTTGTTAAAAATGAAAGAAGCAAGCTGATTGGTTGCTATTGGCAACTGGGCAACTTTTTCACTGCACAGCTATTGCTAAATTTCCCCCTTTGCTATTGCTTTGTGTTTACAATGTCTACAATCATGCGCCACCTATTGGTCCAATGAGATCACATGACTGCTTCTGCTTGGCGATGCGTCCTGACAACCAGACTCCCTAACTCACCTGCTCTCTGCAACCGCCTGCAGCCTGTATTACGTCACTTCCTGATTGCACAGATCTCCCCCTTCTGTAATTATGATAGAATGTGTATTATATATGTATCTGTACTCTGATAGTGACCCTTATCTATGTGATGTATTTTGTTTATTCACATGTAGTATTTTTATGTAAGACTTAGTTGATGAGTGTATGCACTGGTACCATGTAGTTATGATGTATACTGATCTGAGGAAGGGAGGGCTCCTCCTGAAAGACGTAATCTTCCCCCTTTATTTTATTTTTCTTTTATGTTATTTATCAGTAAATAGTCCTGCTTAGGGCTTTTTCCACCATACTCCTGGATCCACTTGCATCTATTCTAAAGAGTCTGCAGTGCCTGGAACTTTAAGGGTCTTGTTTACTTTTATTCTGCTTCCATTTCCACTCAGGACAAAACACCATTGTTCCTGCGACCCAGCGGCACAACAGCGATCTACATTATCTGTACCCTTGGGTATTGGGGTGATAGGCAATTTTCTATCTTCTCTGAGGTGAGTGGCCATCTATTAGTGTTGGGGCCATCCTAGGGTAATACGGCATCAGTCTTCTTTTTTCTTATTCAAACACATACATACATAGGGGGAGATTTTTCAAAACTTCTTCAGCGGATAGGTTGCTGAATTACCCACAGCAACCAATCAGATCGCTTCTTTCATTTTTTCAGAGGCCTTTTTAAAACTGAAGCAGTCTGATTGGTTGCTATGGGCAACTCAGACACTTATCCTCTGGACAGGTTTTGATAAATCTCCCTCATTGAGTTTTATGTATGTAGAGGTACTTTTACTATATAGACTTATACATTTTTATGATTATTCTATCAATTAGCATATATGTATATTTCTATTTTAGATTGTTTTGAGCATGGCATGCACTATCCAGACTATACTTACCTTGCACCAATCACTTTACTACCCCCAGTTAGTATGGTATCTTTTAAGATGGCTCAGTAGCCAAGAATGTCTTAGGTTGTATGCTCAGGCACGAGGCAGGAATAATGTATTTTGTTCCCCAATAGCGCCAGCGTTTGCATGCACGCCAGTTTTAAAAGTGATCGGACGCTTAGCTCGTTTTAAAACGCGATCACTGTTCTGGGGGAATATTACATTTGACAAAGCTACAAGCGAAACATGTCAGGGCTTGTATAGTATAGTCTGTAGTAGTTTGGTGCATAATAGTCTATATTCTTTCTTTGCTCTCATATATTCTCCTCTGTGATAATATTATTTTTTTTTATGCCCATTAGCGTAAGTATATATTTGCCTATTACCTACTGTTAGGTACGCTACTACTTCTGTTTGTATATGTGTGGATATAACAAAGCACTTTATGCACTATGCAGACTTACCTATACCGTATATTCTTGTGTGCCATCTGCAAGCTTCACTTAGGCTCCTTTCACACTGGCCCGCCAGTGTGACAGCCGTTAGAAGATAGCGGGGGGAGGGGGGGTTTAGTGTCTGACCATGTAAGCTGAAGGACGCAGGGCTGCTGAGCTCCGTCCCCACGGCCGACAAAAGCTGGCTGATTACCTGTTCACATGGGATCATGAAAGAAGCGGCGCACCCAGGAACCATCCCAGCAGCAGGAGGTTCTGATATCCAACTTTTTTATCCCCCTGCTCAGGCAATCCAAGATGGCGTTGGAGCCGCCAGCTGCCTCAGGCTCCAACCCCTCCCTGCTGGCCACGAGGCAGCGTGTCGCAAGCGCTGGAGCTGCGCTCTCTGGAAGCCCGCTACCTGGGACAACAGAGTGCACCCTCACCTGCCCCTTCGGTGAGGGGGCAGAATGCTGGACCTGCGACCTCCTCTTTGCTTCAGCAACGAAATGCTTCTGAACTACTGCAACAAGTGAGCAAGGCGGGGCCTTCACGCCTGCTTCAGCAGATCCCTCTGCTGCCGCCTGCACCCCTGGAATGAGACAGGGACCCCTCTCAGGCTGACCTGCTGCTGCCCAGAGACTCAGAGGTAGGATCCCGGTGGTCACTAACCCTGCTGCTGCCACGGAGCCCAGTGATCTCATCCTCCCCAGCCAAGATCTGTGTTCACCCCCACTCTCCTTCCCAGAGCATCCCCTCTATCTTAAGGGAACAGATGAGCACCCTGTCCCCTGACCCAAGGATGTCCTCCTCTGATGATGATGAAGCAGGCAGGGGATCAGGGACTGCTAACATGGGGGACTCCCAGATCCATCCCTCATTGGGGGTCCTGCAACCACTCTTCCCCCCTACTTCTTCAGCCTGCTGGCTACCACTTGGAACGGAGGCTGCAGCCCACCACTCCTCTGCTGCTCCAATCCCCTCACTCTCAGGAGCTGAGCCGTGCTGCCCGCTGTGGTACCATCCAGGCCACGGACTGGGACCCCTCTACCCTTCCACCCCCTGCTCAGGTGGTTGCACTGTTGAAAGGACATCCTGAGCTGCAGGCGCTTTTGGCGCTTCTACCCACGAAATCTGATATGTCTGCTATGGCCTCGGTCCTCAAATACGCCTGGCGCCAAGATCTTCAGCCAGTCAAGTAAGATGTAGCCGAACTGCAGAGCAGGGTGAGGGCCCTATAGGACTTTCAAGGAACTGTTCTTGACTCCATGCGGGACATAAAAAATGCTCTGAATACTCAAACTTCCACTCAGCATGCCCTTGCTGACCACCTGGACGATGTGAAGAACAGGAGTTGTAGGAACAATGTCCGCATTCGTGGACATCCAGAGGCGACCTGCTCTCAGGACTTAAACCCTACTGTTGTTGGGATTTTGTGTATATTTCTTGGACGACCTCCTGAAACGTCTATTGAAATCGACAGAGTACATCGGGAAAGGGCCCCCAGCACTGATCGACCGAGAGACGTGATCTGTCGCATTTACCGCTACGCTCTTAAGAGGCAAATTATGCAGAAAGTGAGGCAGAGGGGTAACATTGACTTTGACGGAGCCACTTTGGAATTGTACCCGGACCTCTCCAGGCTCACTTTGCGCCTACTGGCCCTGCTGCAGCCTCTCCTGCGTCTCCTTCAAGACCGCCACATTCCATATAGATGGGGGTTCCCCTTTGCCCTTATGCCACCATGGGGGACGTGATGGCCTCTCTCTGTATCCCTGGAGACTTACCCCTCTTCCTGTCTGTCCTTGAACTCCCTCCTGTGACTCTCCCAGACTGGACTGCCTACCTGAGAGACCCTTATGCTGCGCTGCCTGTGCCTAGAGCTTCGCAGAAAGGCGCGACGAGATGTCCCACATCTGGAGATCCATTGCCCCAGCGACAGAGACGACAGCACTCCAGACCGGCGAGCTCGGGGATGGAGATGTGAGTTCACTTACTGTCCTTGCCCGCTGGATGGCCGAGGTTAAGGTAACCTCCCTGAATGTTCAGGGTTTTAATATGCCAGAGAAGAGGTCCCAGGTCCTGTACCACCTACACAAGCAAAGGGCTAAAATCTTATGTCTCCAGGAGACCCATTTTAAAACTAGTCACGTCCTTTAGCGGAATATTCGCTACTATCCCACCTGGTTTCACAGCACGAACGCTGAGTCTCGCTCCAAAGGTGTCTCTGTGGGTATTCACCGCACACTACCTTTTACCCTGTTAAATACTTGTGCTGACCCTGAGGCTCGGTACTTATTTGTCAAAGGGAAAATCCTGGACCAGGTTGTGACTGTGGCGACGGTCTATACCCTAAACAGCTCCAGGTGTCCTTCTTAATGCATACCCTAGAGGATTTGTCCTTATTCGCTCAGGGTATGCTCCTATTATGTGACGATTTTAACCTAGCTCTTCAGCCTTTGCTGGATTCGTCCACAAAGCATACTGCCATCTCCTACCGCCAGCTCAGCAGACTTCGGAAGCTACTGCAATCATTACTGATGTGTTATGTGTGGCGCCTCCAGCATCTGCAAGAAAGAGACTACACCTTCTATTCCAGTCCCCATGCCTCCTATAGTCGCCTAGACTACATCTTCCTGCCCCATCTGTTTCTTTCCGATCACGCCTTGCCCGGTGTGGATCCCCTCACTCAGCAAATCGCAGTTTACTTGGCTCCTTAACAAATCTCTACTATTAGACTCTTTATATTTGTCCGACCTTAAGTCAGCTATAGCTCACTTCCAGTCTGATCATGCAGGGGACCAAACACTGCTGCCTGTGCAGTGGGAAACTTTAAAGTGCATCGTGAGGGGAGTACTCATAGCCCACAGCTCCCGCCTTAAAAGGGCAAAAGCAGAAAAATTGAGATGTCTATTCGAGACTCTCGCCTCCCTAGAGGAGCAGCATAAGAGGACTCACCAGGAATCTTTTCTGAGAGATTTGATTAAGATTAGGCATGACATCTGCGCTTCGCTGAATGATCGCTTTAAACAACACCGACAACATTGTGCTATGGCCTTCTACGAGTGGGGTAATAAACCCAGGAGGTACCTAGCTTGGGCACTCCTGGACAAGAGGGCGGCACTTTACGTTCCCTCCATCACCACACCGCAAGGAGGGAAATCGTACCTGACTAGTGAAATTCTGAAGGCTTTTGAGCGTTATTACAAGGATCTGTATAACCTCCCCCCTCCTCTCCCAGTCCCAGACAGATGCCCACCATCTCCTTTAGCTGACTACATTGGAAGCACTGCCCTCCCCCGACTGCCCGAAGACACTATTGCGCTCTTGGAGGCACCGTTTGCAGAGATAGCGGAGGACATAACTCACTTGCCCTAGGGGAAGAGTCCGGGACCGTACGGTTACACCGCTAAATTCTTTAAATCTTTAAAAGGGAGCCTCCTCCCTCTCCTCTGCAAAGCTTTCAACAGCATTTCCCAGGGGTCTGGATTCCCCTCAGATTCATTGAGTGCACACATCACAGTTATACCCAAAGAAGGCAGGGACCCCAATTTATGTGCTAGCTATCGCCCTATATCCTTACTCAACACTGACACTAAACTATTCGCGAAGCTCCTGGCGGGGGCGTCCTGGGACCACTGGTTCACCCTGATCAATCTGGTTTTATTAAGTCTCAGGAGGCGCGCGACAACACTGTGCGGCCGTTCTCCATAGTACATCGAGCAACTGCCACTCGACAGCCCTTGATGGTACTCTCACTCGATGCTGAAAAGGTGTTTGATCGGGTGGACTGGCGCAGATAGGTTTAGGACCGTCAATGTTAGGGCGCATCATGGCCTTGTATAGAGACCCACAAGCTCGGGTGTGAGTGAATGGTTCCTTCTCGTCTCCCATCCCCATCCGCAATGGGGCTGTCCACTCTCCCCCCTTCTTTAAGTTCTTTGTATGGAACACCTCCTGAATGACCTTCGCCTTGACCCCAACATCTCAGGCTTCCTCCAAGAGGGGGACGAACATCTCTGTTCTGCCTTTGCGGATGACTTACTCCTGTATGTCTCTTCCCCTCCCACTTCCCTACCCGCTATCTCCCAAGCCATAGAACCTCCCGGCCACTAAGGTGGCACAACTAGCTCGATCGCACCCTTTTCGATGGAACCCCACGTCTCTTAAATATTTGGGGGTAACTGTCCCCATAAGGCCACTTAATGCGTTATTGGGTGATAGCAACTATTGAAGGTAATCTGCGGAACTGGACGACTGGCACTTTCTCTTGGCTAAGTAGGGCTAATGTCCTAAAAATGAACGTCCTGCCCAGTCTCCTATACCTTTTCCAGGCAGTCCCCATGACCATCCCTACTCCATTCTTTAAACGGCTGGATAGGCTTTTTCGGGCGTTTATATGGGCGGAGAGACCATCTAGAATAGCCAAGCAGATCCTGACTAGGCGTAAGCAGGCGGGTGGACTTGCGATCCCGGACTGAAATGCCTACTAAATCGCAGCTACGCTAGCCAGATTCCTGGACTTTTTTCATGGTCGAGCTATTAAGAGGTGGGTGCTACTAGCTTTGAGGTTACATCGTTTCCGTGGCTGCTCTCTGGGACGGTCACGCCTGGACTACTCCAGACCCTGCCGTGGGACACCAGAAAACTCATAAAGACATATCAGAGATATATTTCAAAAACTGGACTTATTGAACCAGATGGCCCACTGACTCCCATCCTAGGTAACCCCCTCTTCCCACCGGGTGTCCGAGTCTCCTCATTTCTAGGATACTCTGATCCCCCTGCACTACTCCCAAGTATTTTCCTGGATGGTACTCAGCTCCGTTCTAATGCTGATCTGGTCCCGGACTACCTCCGTACACCGCTGAGGCACATGCAGTACATGCAACTAGAGCACTTCACAAGACATATAATGCAAACCTCAAGACTTGCTAGACCGCTCTTGCCCTTCGAGCGTATGTGTGCCTCTGCCTCTCTGAACGCCAGGGCTGTTTCCCAGATATATGGGCTCCTCATGGACACGGCTGCTCAAAACCTCCCGTTGTTTGTGGCGGCCTGGGAGTTGGAGTTGCAGACCACTTTCGCTTGAACGGATTGGCTCGCGGCTTTTACCCTGCGCCATAGAATGTCCATCTCCTGCAGTGCGCAGGAAGCAAATTATAAAATATTGACCAGATGGTACCGTGTTCCCTCAGCTTTACATAGAATGTACCCAACGGTGTCAGACCGATGCTGGGGGTGTGGGGGATACTGTGGTACGATGTCCCATGTGTGGTGGTCATGTCCTTCCCTACGTAGCTTTTGGACCGTAGTACTCTCATGAATAGCGTCTATCTCGGGCGTGTCCTACCCTGATGACCCCAAGGTACTTCTCCTATGTCTAGGAGAACCCCCCTCGAGGATATTAGCCCACTTCCTTCTAATGGCAGCAAGGACTGTAATTCCCCGACATTGGACTCTTCTCCCCCAACTGTTTCGGAGTGGTAGAAGGAAGTCCTTTTTCTCTGCTGTATGGAGGAACTGATGGCTGACTCTACGGGTCATCAGGAGAGATATGTGCTGATATTGCGACCCTGGTTAGCCTTTGTGGAGTCCCCGCTATATAGGGCGGATTAAATTCTGGTATGCCGCTGACCACCTTCTCTAGCCTAGTAGGTAGCTAAGCCTCCGGTGGATGTGTTCCTGAGCTGGGATCTGTGGATGTTGTTCGGTTGGAGGAGGACTGAAGGTGACCGGGCTCCACGGGGTTAGTGAGTGTTATTCTGTTCCTTCCCCTGTTAGCTTTGACCTCCCGCCCTTCCTTTATTTCCTGCCTTGAATGCCCTACTTGGTTATTTCCTTTCGCAACCCCCCCCCCCCTGCTTCCCGAGGCTCCCCTACAAGTTGTTCTCCTATTTTCCCTATCTTCACTTTTCCTTACCCTCCCTCTGCTTCCTCCTTTGCTTTTTACCCTCTGTCCTGTTCCCGTTTTCCTCATCTCCCTTTCCATCATATTACCCCTATGACAGACAGGGTGCAGACGAGCATCTTTACCTATGCTTTCTTTTTATGTGTGAAGAACATTACTTTCTTACCAATTGAGACCCCGATTTCCGAGGGGTGTGTTCTGCGTTTCTTTATTGTTTTGATAATCTGTGATATCTCTACCAAGCCTGGATTGTTTACCCTCTGTTTTTGCTTGATAGTAATAAAAAGATGTTTGAATATTAAAAAAATTAAAATTAAAAAAAAAGATAGCGGGAGAAAAATTTGTGCTTGCGACGTCTTTTTCTCCTGCTATCTTCTGGCAGAATTACGGCAGCAATAACGGATGTCAGAGAATCCCATTGAAGTTTATGGGATCCTTTGTGCCCCTTATGCCTCCCGTTAGGCTCTGTTACAAAACGAATGTTAATGGCGGTCAAAGAAAAAAAAGTAAATAAATAAAAAAGAACCCTAACTTTCGTTTGTAACAGAGCCTTTCACATAGTGTGAAAGTAGCCTAAATTAGAAATGTTGATCTCTCATTTGCTTTTGGTATGGTTTGGATATTTTTACATTGCATTATGTGCAGGTTTTGAATCTGCCTTTGGTTCCATTGTGCAATTAGTTCAGTGCCCCTCTTTACATTTTTTCTTTGCATGAAGCACCTTATATTGGTATCTATTTATCTGTGGGCATTTGTTACTATTTTACAGTGGGCCAGTTTACATTGGTGTGTATGTTTTTTGTATGATGTGTATGTGTGTGTATATATATATATATATATATATATATATATATATATATATATATTCTTAAATTTAGATTGTTAGGTTTTTTGTCTACTTCATTATCCCAGGAACTCCACTGTCTCATTAATAGGGTTATCCAGTGGAGTTGGGGGTCGTAACTATGGCTGTTGTGTGGGACATTAAAATAAATAAATAAAACTCTGCTTACGTTGAAATTGATTAGAATGATTATGATTTGTTGATCAATATATTAATACTTATATGCCATTGCTAATGCTGCAGAAAGATATTTGTTACCCTTAACCTATATATCAGCTTGCTATTTGCTTGCAATGAAGACCTTGGAATGAGGCCAAAAGATGCAAGATAAAGAAGAAGTTGGAAGATAGAGACAAAACATCTGAAGAAATATCAACTGTGCAGAAGGACAGATACATCTGGAATTTTCTGGTAGAATAGGGAAATGGCAACATAAGTGACCTATGGTTAAGAAACAAATGAATGCTTAATATGCTAATATATACCGACGCAATACTCAAATAACCAATCAAAATATAACATCCCCACTAACCTCCCCTTTTTGTACTACAGTATAATAAACATGCATGGCACCGTACTTCATGTGCTATAGCTAAAGAAGAAGAAAGTAGAGACAAAAAGGGGAAGGTGACTGTGTATTTGTATTACAAAGATAAAGACCTATCACTGCCCTATAATGGTGGTGATCCTAACTGTTGGGTGTGTCCCCATTGTGGTCAGCAAAACCTGCCCTCAGCTAAAAACTGTGTTTCCTGTGGCCAAGCCTGGCCTTTAAATGCTCCACCTTGTACTACCACAGCCCCTCCCTATACTCCAAAAATGGACACCACCCAAAATGCATCCGCCCCACTATATCCCATTCTACCTCCTTCCAGTGGTCACCATGTAGCCACACCCACTTCCTCTCCTGTCAGCCATCTTGGTATACCTAGAAGTAATACCCCACCCACTTCCTCTCCTGTCAGCCATCTTGGTGTACCCGGAAGTACTGCCCCACCCACATCCTCTGCTGTCAGCCATCTTGGCTCCCCCAATCTACCTACTCCCTGTAATGGGCCCTCACCCAGTACACCCAAACAGGCCTTGCCAGTTGCCGGAAGGTTTCCAAACGGAACTTCCTCTAGCAGCCATCTTAGTGCACAAGCACTTCACCTTTTTCCAGTTATGACTCAGGATGGGGGTTACTTTGTACCTGCTGACCAAGTCACCGGCCTATATCCACACCAGTCCCCACCAGAAAGCCCTGTGTTTGATTCTGCCAATAATTGCTGGGCCTCACCAAGAACTCAGACACTTTTGGCCAATGTAAAAAATCCTCCAGCCCAAGGTGAGCCCCATGCACCGTTTCATTTACCTATCAATGATCATCATCATCAGTCCCCAGGAAAGATAACACTTTCCCCTGATAACAATCACACACACTGTGGTGCAATTTCATGAGCCTCCCAATACCTCCAACAGTATCATGTCCCGAACCATTAAATCAAAAATGGTGCCTGAAAATTTTCAACCGGCCCCTGAAACAAAGATCTGGAATAACACCTTACTGCGGGTTGGCATTGGTTCTATGGAAACCCAGCGAGTGCAAGCTTTAGTTAACCCTGCAAATTCCTATCTTCAACATGGCCTTGCTGCTGACCTACTGGATGCAGGGGGGCCTAGCAAACAGCATGACTCTAACCTGTTGGTAAATCAACACGGGCCCATTTCCACCTCCCAACTGGCCATTACAGGTTCTGGGACACTGCCTTGCAACATGATTATACATGCTGTTATTCCTCTGACCAACATTATGCCTGCATGATGCCTGCAGTCCACAACACACTGCATTCTTGATTTAGCTGCAAAGAAAGGAATTTCCACTCTGGCCATTAAAACCCATTAGTTCTGGTCTCTTTGGATTTCCTCCTGATATCTGTGCCAGGGTAATAGTGTCCACTATTAAACAACACCAGCCAATACCAACATTGCTGGAAATCATGTTTATCTCTAACACATACAAAACAGTCGACGCTCTGGTGAATGCTGTCAACTTGTTCAATCAACCTAACCTCTTGAGTAAATGCCCAATGCCACATTATTCAGATGACCTATTACCTGGCCTACCTAAATCCACACCATCTAAACTCTTGCCCATACAGCCTAATGACTCCAGTGATCTCCTGCGTGTTATAGCGGAACCCAGTCCACCGCAATCTAAGCCAATACCATTTACCCATAGTGGTGAAAATTAAAGTGCCTGAAAAGAGACTCTTCATAAATATGTTCCCTTTACCCGGTGCAAGTAAATAGTCTCATCACCCAACTCCCTGACCCAGAAAAACAGCCAATGCCCTTCTACAGAAGAATCAAGCAAATCCAACAAACCTACTCATCAGTATGTAAGGATTTATATAATCTAGTCTCTATCAGGACTGGAGATGCCTTCTGGTCTATCATTTCCACCAGTCTTGATAGCACTGCTATTGTGGACCAAGAGACAAAGGCTAGCATTCCACTTGGTTTTTTTTTCTGGCAGTTTTTTGAAAACTGCCACTGCAGTTTTTGAGCCAAAGTCAGAAGTGGATCCATAAGGGAGGAGAAGTGTAAGTCCTTTCTTTATATGTCCTATTCCTTTTGAATACACCTCTGGCTTTGGCTCTTCTGGAATCGAATTCTGCCGACAATTACAAGCCTGGGCCAGAGACAGACTAGCTTTAAGCTCCACCAATGTCTCTGATGCCTCTGAGACCTACGGAATCAGCTGAAAAGTTTTTTCTCCAGACTACTTAGTCTGCTCCAGGATCAAGGTTATGACCTGGAAACCAAATTCCATAAGACACTCTTCATTAGCACCTTTGTTACTGGCCTCCATGATGCTACCAAGAAAAGGCTTATGGACACTAGGCCTGAATATGTGGAACTTGAACCCAAACAGCTCTTACACATTGTTAAAGCTATTGAAAAAAAAACTGAAGCTGCACCTCAAAAAAAACGCTCGGATGTGGCAGTCTGTCAAGATGCACCAACGATGTTTAATGGTGCTGATCAACCACACCCGGCTCAATTCCCGGTTCAGAATTATGTTCCTCAGTCCCAAACAGTTCCTGCCCAATACCATGTTCTGAATTATGCCCCTCGAAGACCACCCGTCAGAAACCACCTGCTACAGATGTGGTAAATCTGGACATGTCCAGCGATGCTGCAGATCCAAACCTCGTCCTTCCAACTATCGAATGGATTCAGCCACTGCAAGACCAATGATGCCTCAAGACCATTATAATATGGACCAACGACAATCTGGCCTCTCACTGGACACTGACCCCACTCAAGGATGAATCAACTATGGACACCCGGCAGCAGAATGACTCCACAGAATCCAGCTAATCATGTCCCATCTAGAAATTAAGAATCTGGATCTGAGAATAATCCTCGCTCCTATTTAAACTGACTTTACTGTATATACTATGCTATTTTGGAGTATATTGATAAAAATAAATGTATGACACCTTATTAGCATGGCTTTATTACGGATCGGTCCTGTCAAAGTAACCTGATCAGCTTTTATGAGGAGGTGAGCTCCAGACTGGACCAAGGGGAATCGCTGGATGTCGCATACCTGGATTTTTCCAAAGCATTTGATACGGTGCCACATAAACGGTTGGTACATAAAATGAGAAGGATTGGGCTGGGGGAGAATGTGTGTAAGTGGGTAAGTAACTGGCTCAGTGATAGGAAACAGAGGGCGGTTATTAATGGTACTTATTCTGATTGGTTGACTGTTACTAGTGGGGTGCCACAGCGGTCAGTCTTGGGTCCTGTGCTATTTAATATATATATATTAATGACTTTGTAGAGGGGTTGAATAGTAAAGTAGCAATCTTTGCAGATGATACTAAACTCTGTAAAGCGGTAAACACAATAGAGGACAGGGCACTGTTACAAATGGATCTGCATAGGTTGGAGGCTTGGGCTGGGAAGTGGCAGATGAGGTTCAACACTGATAAATGTAAGATAATGCACATGGGGAGGAAAAATCCGGGCTGGGATTATGTATTAAATGGAAGCACACTTGGGATGACTGAGGTGGAAAAGGACTTGGGAGTTTTAGTTAACAGTAAATTTAGCTGTAGTGACCAGTGTCGGGCAGCTGCTGCCAAGGCAAATAAAATCATGGGGTGCATCAATAGGGGCATAGATGCCCACGACAGGGAAATAATTCTACCGCTGTACAAATCACTAGTCAGACCACACATAGAATACTGTGTACAGTACTGGGCACCAGTGTACAAGAAAGATACAGTGGAGCTGGAGAGGGTTCAAAGACGGACAACCAGGGTAATACGGGGAATGGGAGGACTACAGTACCCAGAAAGATTATCAGAAGTAGGGTTATTTAGTTTTGAAAAGAGAAGGCTTAGGGGAGACCTTATAACTCTGTGTAAATATATCAGGGGACAGTACAGAGATCTTTCCCATGAACTATTTATACCCGGGACTGTATCTATAACAAGGGGGGGGGGGGGGCATCCTATACACCAGCACAGATGGGGGTTCTTTACTGTAAGAGCAGTGAGACTGTGGAATTCTCTCCCGGAGAAGGTGGTCATGGTGAACTCTGTAAAATAATTTAAAAGGGGTCTGGATGCATTTTTGGAGAGTAAGAACATTGCTGGTTAGATTTATAGGGACAGAACGTTGATCCCGGGATTTATTCTGACTGCCATATTTGGCGTTGGGAAGGAATTTTTACCTCTAGTATGAGGGGTTTTTGCCTTCCTCTGGATCAACTCAGTAGGGACTCATTAGGGATTGTGACAGTGTGGCAAGGAAAGGGTGTATTTCCATTGCTAACTCTGCAGAATGCTCCACCTGTGGCCTGATTAATGAGGTATCAGGAAGGGAAAGTGTGTTTAAAAGGAAAAGAAACAGAATAGTTGGGGCTCTCCCTTGGAAACAGTATGCTGGCTGTTAGAGGGGGAGACACACGGGCCATGTTTAGGTAACACGCAGAAGGCGCTGCGAGTGGTCCAAGAAGTGGTGTGAACTGTGAGTAGGAGGTTGCAGGAGTCACATGTTTAACTGGCTGAGGGTAGCTCACCAGTTCGTAGTCAGGGCATGCTGATATGTGTAGTCAGTGACCAGACTGTCTAGGACTTTATTTTGTTCCTGTTTATGTTTTGTTTTACCTGCAACCTGTGGAAATAAAGCTGGCGAGGAGCCAGACTTGTATGCGGAACTGTGGTCTGTGGTGTTATTGTGAGGAACGTGTCGCGTGGCAAGTGACCAGGACGATCCCAGTGCTAATCCCCAAGGAGGAATCCTTACAGGATATAGGTGGAACTTGATGGACTTTGGTCTTTTTTCATCCTTATGAACTATGTTACTAAATCAGGACCAACCTCCTTTGTAAATCTTAGTCAGTGGCAAAACTCTAGTGGACACAAGTGCAGCCAGATCTGTAATAAGCTTTAAAGACCTACCATGTACTTCCCTTATCACCTCTGATCACCTTTCTTGTGTGGGCATAGATGGCACACCTGTTACTTCAAACCTCACCCACCCTATACCCATTGGAGCACAGCAAGACATCCTTTCCCAACTGCTTATATCAGATACCTGTCCACTCAATCGGTTAAGTGCTAATTTAGTCCTGAAACTCAAAGCCACCATAAAATATGAGAATGATGGCATGCACCTTGAATTATCCCAACCACTCACACCTGAAAAACTTTGTGTTATGCAAGCCTCTCCACTGATGGTCATGAACATCCAAGCAAAGACTACACCCGATGTCTATCTTCAGCAAATTCCGTACTGTGTCTGGTCCAAAGGCCCAGATGATATAGAATTTTTGCCTGTTCCACCTGTTAAGGTATTTTTGAAACCTGGTGCCAAGATTCCAAAAGTACCCCAATATTCTCTAAGAGCCAATCAAGAGGCTTCTCTATTTGAGCAAATTACAACTCAAGAATGGAGCCTTAATAAAATGTGTCTCCCCAGCAAATACTTCTTTGTTTCCAGTAAAGAAGACCCCAAAAGAACAACCTGAGAGGTTCCCCATGGTACATGATCTCCATGCCGTTAATGCTGTCACAATTCTACTCCCATTGTTCCCAACCCACATACTCTGCTCAGTTCTATACCACCAGATGTCAAGTTCTTTACTGTTCTGGACTTCATGGACCACAAGGAGAACTCCCTCAATCACTCTTCTCACGCCTTATCCACCTGTCTGGATCCATGGGTATGCACCCATCATAATGTGTCTTTACTTCAATACGTGGATGACCTTCTACTCTATGCCACATCACAAGAGGAGTGTGCCACCACTTCAGTTGATCTACTATCTTTCCTTTCCTCAATCAACTGCAAGGGGTCCCTTGGGAACAATGGGAACAACAAAAAAAGTTGTCTTCCTAGAAGACAGGAAGCAAGCCATACAAGAAATTCCTGTACCTACAACTGTCAAGCAACTACAGGCCTTTCTTGGTATGATCACTTACTGCCGACCATTGATTCTGGATGGCTCAGCACTCATGCAACCTCTGTATGATGCCATTCCAACTATAACAGAAGCAACCACTTTCATGGGAGGCCATACATTGTTTGAACGCCTAAAAGACCTTATCTTGTCTGCTCCAGCACTTGGCATCCCAAACTATGAACAAAATGAGATTGACCTTTGTGACCCTGAGCACAATTGTTTAGAGGTTATGGAAATGGAGACATCACATCTACCAACGGTCCAAGAAACACCAATGGACAATACAACCTTTACTCTCTACACAGACGGGTCCAGATATGCTGATGAAAGTGGCAACTTCCACACAGGATACTCAGTAGTTAGCCCGTTCGAAGTTCTGCTGGCAAGACCACTCCCTCCCCGTGTTTCGGCACAAGAGGCGGAACTTATTGCCTTAGCTGAAGCCTGCCACATTTCGGAAGGACAAACCGCCAACATCTACACGGACTCCGCCTATGGGCATGGAGTGGGGCTGAACTTCAGATTGAAATGGGCCTTGAGGGGGTACATGACTGCAAATGGAACCCCTGTAAAGAACTTTGAAGCTGTCAGGACCCTGATTGAAGCCTTAAAATTTTCTAAACAAGTGGCAATCATCAAAGTCAAAGCGCATAGAAGATTGGACTCTGAGGAAGCCAAAGGCAATTTCTTGGCAGACCAAGCAGCTAAAGAAGCTGGAATACAGCCCCTCACTTGAGAGGAGGCAGGGGTATATGAGGTGACAAGAAAACTGAAGAAAGAATCAGAAGGGGGAAATGAAAACCCTGGAATCAAGACACTGAAACAGTTTCAGACTCAAGCCTTGGACAAGGAAAATAGCTTGTGGGAGAAAATGGGAGCTGAGATCAGTGAATCGGACAGCATATGGAGAAAAGCAAACAAGATTTGCCTTCCCCAAGCCCTTTACCCGGGGGTGACTCAATGGGCTCATGGAGTCACTCACAGAGGAAAAAACCAAATGGTCACTTTTATCAATAAAATCTACCTTGCACCAGGAATAACAACACCAGTTGAACAATATGTCAAGGGATGTGACATTTGCAGCACCTGTAACCATGGAAGAATAGAAGTAACTCTTAAGAAACACTTGGCCAAACTTGCTACCCATTCCAGAGGATACAGATTGAAACTACCCTTTCTATGTTAGCAGAAAAGGGAAAGGTAAATTTATGGGAAATTCTCCCAAAGAGTATTGTTCTGAATACAGCAAACTAAGTGGACCGCAGATACAAAATCAGGTTTACTCCTTAGGTGACATCTATTGGATCTGTGGTGACATGAAAATCAGAGCACGACTAGAGGGTGATTGGATGGGTGAATGTGCATCAGTCAAAGTTCTAATGCCTCTGCACATAAACCCAGATCAGGAGTTTGAGACCAAATTAGCTAAATCAGTTGATACTCAAAGTAGGAGGAAGAGGGAGGGCACTGGAGGCAGTCTAACTCCACATGTGTACTTCGATGCTATTGGAGTCCCAAGGGGGGGGGGGGGGTACCTGATGAGTTTAAAGCAAGAAACCAGGTAAAAGCAGGCATTTGAATACATTTTTCCTATTATCACTGCCAGCAAAAAATGTTGAATGGATAAACTACATATATTACAATCAACAAAGGTTTGCAAATTATACCAGGGATGCCCTTAAAGGATTAGCTGAACAGTTAGAATCCACATATACCATGACCTTCCAAAATAGAATGGCCCTAGATATGGTGTTGGCAGAAAAAGGAGGGGTATGTAAAATGATGGGCGAGACCTGTTGCACTCACATACCAGGTAACACTGGTCCAAATGGTAAGGTTACAAAAGCCATAAAGAAACTAGAGTATTTGTCTGTAGAATTGAAGGTACTGAAATACTGAAAAATTCAGGAATAAGGGACCCCTGAGATCAATATTTCTCATGGTTAGGAGACTGGAAAAATGGAAAAAAATTGAAAAAAAAATAGTTATCACATTAGTGGTTTTCATTGCAATGCTAATAATACTTGGATGTTGCTTAGTCCCCTGTGTAAAGAAAACAATAACCTCCACTCTAGAGGCAGCAGTTCCAACAGGGGCAGTGTATGTGGATATTGAACCTACTATTTCAGCTTACCTGAACCTAATCGTTACATCAGACCCAAGCATAACCGAGAGAATTCCCCCCATGAGAACAACTATCCTGTATGCAAATGGCTCAAGGGCAAACCCAGCAGAGTAGGGCTAATATAGGAGTTCCAGGTGAAGGATCAGTCTGCGTACAAAGGGGGGTGGTTCATAAGGAGCCACTCGTTTCAAACCAGTGAAGCATCCCATACCCCTTTTTTCCACCTGACCCAGAGACTATTAGGCAGAATATATAGTAGGGAAAGATGAAGTCTAACAAATATCTTTAGGGGTGGATTGTTGAAATTGATTATAATGATTCTGATTGTTGATCAATATATTAATACTTACATGCCATTGCTAATGCTGCAGAAAGATATTTGTTACCCTTAACCTATATATGTTTGCTATTTGCTTGTAACTAAGATGAAGAAGATGCAAGATAAAGAAGAAGTTAGAAGCTAGAGACAAAACCTCTGAAGAAATATAGACTGTGCAGAAGGACCGATACATCTGGAATTTTCTGGTAGAATAGAGAAATGGCAACATAAGTGACCTATGGTTAAGAAACAAATGAATGCTTAATATGCTAATATATACCGATGCAATACTGAAATAACCAATCAAAATATGACATAATGATTTTGACATGATAACTAACCTCCCCTTTTTGTCAACTGTACAAACCAATGTACTTCCGTATAATAAACAAAACTCCTTGGGATAGCTCCTTAGCCTTCTGCTGAGAAGGAGTTTTATACCAACTTTTTGTCTGGTGTGTATTTCTTGTTTCGACACTCAGCAGTCTACAGCGGCAGTCACTCACATTGTAAATACAAAAGAGAGCACTCTATAGCGTAAAACCGACTGGGTGTAAAGTGGCAAATGGATTCTTTTGAGAGCCTCTAACCCCAGGTGGTTGTGTGGACTCACACACAACAATGGACAGCATGGATGAGTCGTTAGGGGCAGGTCTGCAGCCTCCCAACCAAGTAGATAAAGACAAATGGAATTCCAGGGTGCGGTGGGCCTTTTGCACCACTGACTCGGAACCAAGTCAGCGCTGCAAAATACCCACCGCAGCCTGGAATTCCACTTGTCTTTACTCACATTTTAAGGCCTAACCAGCAGCCAACTTTAACCTTAGCACAAACTATGCCTATTGTGTGGGACATAAAAATAAATAAATAAAACTCTACTTACATCCAGTGCTCCTGCAGTGCCTCCAGTGTCCTCTTACAGTCTGCTGATGTGATCGTCTTTCAGAGCTGCAGCATGACTGTAAGGCCTGGGAACCACCCTGGCCCAGTGTGTCACACTGCTGCTCAGAGAATCACTGTGGCCAGCGATTTGCTGAGTGGCAGTTTGACACATTGGGCCCAGGTGTTTTCAAGGCCCGGCACATTGCGCTGCCGCTCCAGAACATGATCGTATCGGTGAACTGGAGCAGGACACCGAAGGCACCAATGGGAGCAGTGGAGATAAGTGGAGGTTTAATTATTTTTTTTATATATCCCACACACTGTGCACAGTTACCGTAGTTCTATTTCACTGGATAACCCCTTTTGAATGTATTGTTTTTTGGAATTTGTGTTTCAATAGAAAGGAATTACTTTTCATTTATTTTGCATTCTTCTTGGTATTACATAATTCATTGTGTAGGATCCTTATTCTGGGTTTCGGTGTACTTTACAACTTCTGTAATTGAGAACCAGATTATCTGGCACTTTGAAACTAATATTACTATTTTAAAGGGGTCAATATTATTATTTTAAAGGAAATTCACATGACATACTAATACACTGTTAAATAACTGTCAGGGCAAGGAGACACGTTACCGTTTCAAGAATATTTTTGTGCTTCCATAATAATAAAATGCTTTTATTTTCTGGTGTAAAAGAGGTGGTTTTAAAGAGGCATACCCAAGCCCTAAAAAGACTGAGAGCTGGAATGCTTCATAATGCCTTCTCCTATCCCCGTTCCTACTTGACTAAGGGTACATTCAGACAAGCGGATTTTCCACGCGTATTTTGCTGCCGATCTGCCGCTAAAGGACCTCTGTATGCTGCCTTTACATGTGCCTGCTCGGAGCGGCAATACACCACTACGAACAGACACACTGTGATGTGCGAGTCACCGCGCGCCTGCGCAGTATACTATAGAGCAGGGGGAGCGGCCACAATGTGTGCGAGTACACCGCGCATGAGCGGCGACTCGCCCATTGCTTCAGTGTGTCTGCACGTAGCAGCATATTGCCGCTCCGAGCAGGCACATGTAAAGGAAGCATACAGAGATCCTTCAGCTGTGGAAGAGGAGTGTTTCCAAATATTGTTCCTGCATTGTGCGCAGGTGCAAGATTTGACTATCACCAAACAGGAACAGGAGTAGGAGGGGAAATCGAGGAGGTGTTCCCGCCTATAGGACTTCAGGGGATTAGAAACACCTCTTTGACATTAGGCACCAGGGAATAAAAGCATTTTTATACATTATGGAATCACACACAGATACATAAAAGGTACCATGTGTCTCCCTTAGAGCTAAAAGTGCGAGCCATTTTTGGAATGGGGGTTGCAGATTCCCTTTACGACCCTTACACTTGTGAAGACGTGTGTGATAAACATTTTCTGTGTGATTAAGGGGTTAAAGTTGCTTATAACTCGGCAACAGTTTGAGGGACTGTTGTTTTGTTTTATTAGCTACAGATTAACAAGTGCTCTCCTGTCCCACACATCAAGTTTTGACTTTTGACCACAGCTGCTTTGAAACTCTCTCACGTCTAATATATATCGTCTCCTTAAAATTAAAATCAACAAACAGATTTTTAGAGTGAAGGTTCAAGTAGGGGCGTTTTCTTTTTGTTTGTTTTTGTTTGTATCCTCTGCCGTTTTTTTTTTTTGTGTTTTGTTGGTTTGGTCTTTCTTATCCTATTCCATTTTCCTATGGTGACTGAAGATTGTTTTTAAATAAATACACTGCTTACTTCTGTGAAATCACACTGTCCACTCAGGAAAGAACACTGATTGACAATCAATTTCACATGCTGTTGTGCAAATGGAACAGACAACAGGTGAAAATTATAGGCATTTAGCAAGACATCCCCAATAAAGGAGTGGTTTTGCTGGTGGTGATCACTGACCACTTCTCAGTTCCTATGCTTGTGCAAGGAGGAGCAAGAGGAGCACTGCCATAGCCCTGCAAAATGACCTCCAGCAGGCCACAAATGTGCATGTGTCCACTCAAACGGCCAGAAACAGACTCCATGAGGGTGGTATGAGGGCCCGACGTCCACAGGTGGGGGTGGTGCTTACAGCCCAACACCGGGCAGGACGTTTGGCATTTGCCAGAGAACACAAAGATTGGCAAATTAGCCACTGGTGCCCTATGCTCTTCACAGATGAAAGCAGGTTCACACTGAGCACATGTGACAGGCATGACAGTGTCTGGAGACGCCGTGGAGAACTTTCTGCTGCCTGCAACATCCTCCAGCATGACCAGTTTGGCAGTAGGTCAGTACTGGTGTGGGGTGGCATTTCTTTGGGGGGGATGTACAGCCCTCCATGTGCTTGCCCGAGGTAGCCTGACTGCCATTAGGTACCGAGATGAGATCCTGAGACCCCATGTGAGACCATTTGCTGGTGCGGTTGGTCCTGGGTTCCTCCTAATGCTAGACCTCATGTTGCTGGAGTGTGTCAGCAGTTCCTGCAAGAGGAAGGCATTGATGCTATGGACTGGCCTGCCCATTCCCCCAACCTGAATCCGATTGAGCACATCTGGGACATCATGTCTCACTCCATCGACCAACACCACGTTGCACCACAGACTGTCCAGGAGTTCATGCCACCTTATGAGGAGAATGCACGGGTCATACGGGCACGTGGAGGCCACACACACTACTGAACCTCATTTTGACTTGTTTTAAGGACAAGACATCAACGTTGGATCAGCTTGTAGTGTGGTTTTCCGTTTTGATTTTGAGTGTGACTCCTTATCCAGACCTCCATGGGTTGATAAATTTGAGTTCCATTGATAGTTTAATGTGCTGACAACAAAATCACACAAAACTTATGTATAGACGAAAGTATTTCATACGACTAGTTAATTCATTCAGATCTAGGATGTGTTATCTTAGTGTTCCCTTAATTTTTTTGAGCAATTTTACTATTACTTCCATAGGAGGGAGGGGTAGAGGAGCGGAGAGGGGTGAGGGGCATTGAAGCGAGAGGGTAAGAAAGAACCTAAGGATCAGGTAGAAGAGTATTGAGAAGGACGAAAGGCTGGGTTGGGAGGGATGTAGGCCTTGATCAACTTAATGAGATGTAGAAAGGGAAGGGGGGAGGAAGTGATGATCAAGTGTAAAATTGTCATTTTATAAAGACCTGTCTGGCAAAAGGAGTGTTATTGTTGAAGTAAAAAATTACATGTAATAAAAAGGTTATCATTAACGGTATAAGCTATGTGACAAAAGAGGTGTAATCTATGATGGCATGTATCAGTATAAATTTAACTTGACTGTGTAAAGTGTTTAGTGATTGGGTAAAACTCCTGTAACCTTCTATGATTCTAAAATATTTTTTACGTAAGTCTTTCATTTTGATTCTTGAATACTGTCATCAGTGTCACCTAACCTGTTGGTGCAGGTGTTTAATGCGAGTAACACTGGTGATAACCATACTTACCTGTCCCTGTTTCGTGGTCCTGTTGTCCCTCTATCTTGCTTCGCATCTTCCGTTCCAATGACACTAATGCCAGTTTTCATTTAAGTGTGTATTCACACGTACAGTATCCTGCACAGATTTGATGCGCATGATTTGTAACTGCAGATTAGAAGCTGTGCTCAGTAAGTTAGTTTACATTGAAATCTGCAGCAGAAAATCCTGCGCATCACATCTGCAATACTGTACGCGTTCACACGTGCGAATTTTGTGCTGCAGATTTGCCTCAGCAGATTTTGCTGCCCATTGAAGTCAATGCCCAGCAAGATCCGCAACAGCAAATCTGCAGCAAAAAATATGCATGTGTGAGTATTCCAAGCAGCAGAGTTGTTTATGGCAGACTCTGGGTACATTAAAAATAAAATAGCAAGAATACTCCCCTGCCCCAATCCCTAACGGATTTCCCGCTGCTCTCCAGTGCCTATTAGTCCTCTGACTTGTGATTACTGCAGGAAATGCCTTCTCAGACAGTTATTGGCCACACCAATGACCCTCCTAGACCGGTGACTGGCTGAACAGGCATTTCCTGCAGGGGTTACACATTAGGAGAAGCAGCAAAGAACTGTCCTGACTGAGTGCGGTTGGAATGGCAACTGCAGGAGATTGGTCCATGTGAGCATGGTCACTGGAATATCATTGAATTATCTTCAACAGTAATCCTTCAACAAGGATGGAAATAAATGTAAGTCCTGGTGCCCTAGTTCTTAATATCCTAAAGGGCACAGCAGGTCCCGGCCACTAATGGCGGACATCAGCGATCACCCTGATGTCTGCCATTAATTTTGATCATGGCATATGAAGCAGTTGCAGTCCTTGTAATTATTCATCGGACTACCCGTAGCATGATTGCAGGGGTCCAATGAATGAAAATGTTGTCGGATGTCTCCACACCTGCACCCTGTTGCTTTGGGGAACTTTTTGTATCGTCTGCCCATAGAAGCAAGACTTGAAAAGTAAATTGCTGATGTCACTGAGCAGCGCTCCGGGTCCCGCTTCTCCCCCGGAGCGCTCGCAGCGTTACACTCCTGCTCACAGCGCCCCGGTCAGACTCGCTGACCGGGAGCGCGGCTCTCTGTCTCTCGGCGGGGATGGGATCCCGCCCGCGGGTCGCATCCCGCGTCTCTCACCGGCCCCGTCCTCCTGCTCAGTCCCAGCGCGCGGCCCCGCTCTTTAGGGCGCGCGCGCACCGGGTCTCTCAGATTTAAAGGGCCAGTGCACCATTAATCTTGTTGCCTTGTGCCAGTGAAAGCGTTCCCGTGTGTCCTTTGCCTGTGTATCCAGACCGTTGCCCTTAACTACGAACCGTTGCTGCCTGCCCTGACCTTCTGCTACGTCTGACCTTGCCTTTTGCCTAGTCCTTCTGTACCCTGTACCGCGCCTGACTCAGCAGTCAGTGAGGTTGAGTCGCTATTGGGTGGACAGACCTGGGGGTTACCTGCCGCAGCAAGTCCATCCCGCTTTGCGGCGGGCTCTGGTTAAAACCAGTAACCCCTTAGATTCCATTCCCCTGGTACGGCCCACGCCATCACCTCACTGACATAGAGGATCCACTACCTGTGTCATCCCTGCATACCTCTCCTGACCCTGACAGTGCTATGCCAAGGCGAAGCGCTGAACAGCAATAGCAATCCAAAGATTACTATAAATAGTCCCCTATGGGGGCATAAAAAATAAATAAAAATAAAGTTTTTGAAAAATGTAACTAAGCCAATAAATTTTATTTTCCCATTTTACAACAGAGTAAAAAAAAAATTATAAACATATTTGGTATAGCTGTAGCTGTAAAATATCATGTTAATGATCCCCTACGTTGAACAGCATAAACGTGAGAATAAAAAAAAAAACTAAATCCAATTAAATAAAAAGTAATAGTCACATATATTCAAAAGTGATACTGATAAAACTACAGATCACTGCAAAAAAAAGGTCATTTTATATGAAAAAATTGTAAATAAAAAGTTATTTTTTTTTTTTTTTTTTTTTTTAAGAGAAAATCATATAAACATGTTCGCTTGTTTCACCTTATTTTTTTGGTTTCACCATACATTTCATGGTAAAATGTGAAACGTCATTACAAAGTACACTTGGTCGTGCAAAAAATAAGCCCTAATATGGGTCTGTGGATGGAAAAATTGAGTCATCACTCTTCGAAGACAAGGAGGATAAATGAAAAATTCTGAAAGGAAACTGGCTATGTCCTAGGAGAAAAATGTGCTGTGTCCTTGAGAGGGTGGGGGGGGGGTATGTTTTTGTTGTGTTTATTATTGTAATCTGCAAATAAGTTTTATATTACATTTATTGTATTTCTTTGAAGGGAAAAATCTGGAGAGAAAATTAGGATTGTAACAAGAAGGGGCCCTGGTAGACCAAAGAAGAGGAAACATGGAGTATATCCTTTGTGTCATAACCAAGACCGGATAAAAAATAGCAACAACAGAAAGTAAGGAGGATGTATGGTAAAATACAGAAGCCACGTGTGTTGATTGGTACTAAAAGCATTATGTAACTAAATCTGCCCATATGCATGCCAAGTGCCACTAAGGCTGGTAACCTGTATTTTACAATGTGGTAAATTGCATTTGTATTTAAAAGGAATGTATTCTGTTGTTTTAAATGAATTTTAAAAACCTGAATGGTTTAGTTAGATTAAAGGGGTACTCTGGTGGGAAAACAAATGTTTTAAAATCTAACAAGTGCCAGAAAGTGATACAGATTTTTAAATAGAAGTAATTTACAAATCTTAATCCTTCCAGTACTTATCAGCTGCTGTATGCTCCAGCAGAAGTTGTGTGGTTCTTTCCAGTCTGACCACAGTGCTCTCTACTGCCACCTCTGTTGGTGTCAGGTACTGCCTGGAGCAGGAGAGGTTTGCTATGGTGATTTGCTTCTGCTCTGGACAGTTACCGTACTTACATGGAATCGCACAGTTGACAGTTTTTGGTAATCTATTTGTAGGGACACAAACTGGTATCGCCCAGTTGAGAAATGTTTTTATGAGGAATGGTACGGAAGATCTAAGAAAAGATGATCTATCATTGTTATTTCATGACATATTCAAGTTCTAACCACTTCAGGACGCAGGGCGTATGCATACGCCCTGCATCCTGAGTCCTTAAAGGGGTACTCCGCCCCTAGACATCTTATCCCCTATCCAAAGGATAGGGGATAAAATGTCTGATTGCCGCGGTCCCGCTGCTGGGTACCCCCGGGATTGCCGCTGCGTCACCCCGCTGTCATTACTGCACAGAGCCAGTTTGCTCTGCACGTAATGACGGGCAGTACAGGGGCCGGAGCATCGTGACGTCACGGCCTGCCCCCCTCAATACGAGTCTATGGGAGAGGGCTTGCCGGTTTTCACGCCCCTGCCATAGACTTGTATTAAGGGGGCGGGCTGTGATGTCACGAGGGGCAGAGCCATGACATCACGCTGCTCCGTCCCATGTATCGCCCGTCATTATGCACAGAGCGAACTCGCTCTGTGCAGTAATGACAGCGGGGTGCCGAAGTGGAAATCCCGGGGGTCCCCAGCAGCGGGACCGTGGCGATCTGACATCATATCCCCTATCCTTTGGATAGAGGATAAGATGTCTAGGGGCGGAGTACCCCTTTAAGGATGTAGGGCGTATGGGTACGCCCGTGGGAATCCCGGTCCCCGCCGCCAGCCGGTCGGGGACCGGACCGGGATGACTGCTGATATCTATCAGTGGGCATCCCGTGCATATGCCCAGGGGGGTCCTGAGACCCCCATGTCGGCGATCGCCGGAAATCGACTGTCAATTCGTACCGGTGATTTTCAGCGGATCCAAGACACCCCTGATCCCCCAGAATGAATAGGAGTTGGGTGGCAGGGGTGCCACCCCTCCTATCTCTGCTATTGGTCGTCTAGAAGCGACGACCAATAGCAGATCGGGGACGGGGTAGGTTAAAGTTCAGTTCCCCGTTCTGCCCACCGATGGTAATAAAGGCAGAACGGGGGAACTGTAGCGTGACCAGCGGCAGTGGAGGCCCCTTACCTGATCGGTGGTGGCGGGCGGCGATGACGTGCGGCTCCCTGGTGAAGACTACGGAAGCCGGTGAGTAGTTGCCTAGCAACATCTGGGGGGGCTAAAGTTTGGAGACCACTATACATTGGTCTCTAAACTGTAGCCTTCCAGATGTTGCAAAACTACAACTCCCAGCATGCCCACACAGCAGTTTGCTGTCTGGGCATGCTGGTATTTGTAGTTTTGCAACATCTGGAGGGCCACAGTTTGGAGTTTGTGCAGTGCTCTCTAAACTGTAGCCCTCCAGATGTTGCAAAACTGCAAATCCCAATATGCCCAAACAGCAAACAGCTGTCTCGGCATGCTGGGAGTTGTAGTTGCATACCTCCAGCTGTTGCATAACTACATCTCCCAGCATGCCCTTCGGCGATCGATACATGCTGGGAGTTGTAGTTTTGCAACAGCTGGAGGCACACTGGTTGCAACCTCCTGAGTCAGGTAACAGAACCTAACTGAAGGTTTTCCAACCAATGTGCCTCCAGCTGTTGCAAAACTACAACTCCCAGCAGTACGGAAATACTCCATATGTGGACGTAAAATGCTCTGCGGACGCACAACAAGGCTCAGGAGTGAGAGCACACTATGTACATTTGAGGCCTAAATTGGTGATTTGCACAGAGGTGGCTGATTTTCCAGCAGTTCTAACATAAACGGAAAACAATAAATACCCACGTGTGACCCCATTTTGGAAACTACACCCCTCACGGAACGTAACAAGGGGTATAGTGAGCCTGAACACACCACAGGTGTTTGACGAATTTTCGTTAAAGTTGGATGGGAAAATGAAAAAAAAATATAAAATTTTTTTACTAAAATGCTGGTGTTACCCTAAATTTTAAATTTTTACAAGGGGAAAATAGGAAAGAAGCCCCCAAAAATGTGTAACCCCATTTCTTCTGAGTAAGAACATACCTCATATGTGGATATAAAGTGCTCTGCGGGCGAATTACAATGCTCAGAAGAGAAGGAGCGCCATTGGGCTTTTGAAGAGAAAATGTGTCTGGAATTGAAGGTCATGTGTGTTTACAAAGCCCCCATAGTGCCAGAACAATGGACCCCCCCCCCCCACATGCGACCCCATTTTGGAAACAACACCCCTCATGGAATGTAATAAGGGGTGCAGTGAGCATTTACACCCCACAGGTGTCTGACAGATTTTTGGAACAGTGGCCCGTGAAAATGAAAAATTTAATTTGTCATTTGCACAGCCCACTGTTCCAAAGATCTGTCAAATGTCAGTGGGGTGTAAATGCTCACTGCACCCCTTATTAAATTCTGTGAGGAGTGTAGTTTCCAAAATGGGGTCACATGTGGGGGGGTCCACTGTTCTGGCACCACGGTGGGCTTTGTAAATGCACATAGCCCCCGACTTCTATTCCAACCAAATTCTTTCTCCAAAAGCTCAATGGCGCTGCTTCTCTTCTGAGCATTGTAGTGCGCCAGCAGAGCACTTGACGTCCACATATGGGGTATTTTCATACTCAGAAGAAATGTAATTACAAATTTTGTTGGGCATTTTCTCCTATCACCCCTTGTAGAAATGTAAAATTTGGTGAAAAAACAGCATTTTAGAAAAAAAAAAAACATTTACAATTCCAACTTTAACTAAAAGTTGTCAAACACCTGTGGCTCACTTAAGGCTCACTGTACCCCTTGTTAAGTTCCTTGAGGGGTGTAGTTTCCAAACTAGTATGGCATGTGTTTTTTTTTTTTTAGCTGTGCTGGCACCATAGGGGCTTCCTAAATGTGACATGCCCCCAAAAACCATTTCAGCAAAATTTTCTTTCCAAAAGCCAAATGTGACTCCTTTTTTCTGAGCATTGTAGTGCGCCCGCAGTGCACTTGATATCCACACATAGGGTATTTCCATACTCAGAAGAGATGGGGGTTACAAATTTTAGGGGACATTTTCTCCTATTACTCCTTGTAAAAATGTAAAATTTGGGAAAAAATCGCCATTGTAGTGAAAAAAAATAATTTATTTACACATCCAACGTTAACGAAAAGTTGTCAAACACCTGTGGGGTGTTAAGGCTCACTGGACCCCTTGTTACGTTCCCTGAGGGGTGTAGTTTCAAAAATAGTATGCCATGCGGGTTTTTTTTTGCTGTTCTGGCACCATAGGGGCTTCCTACCTAAATGTGACATGCCCCCAAAAAACATTTCAGAAAAACTTACTCTCCAATATCCCATTGTCTCTCCTTCCCTTCTGAACCCTCTAGTGCACCCACAGAACACTTCACATACACATATGAGATATTTACTTGAGAGAAATTGGGTTACAAATTTTAGGAAGATTTTTCTCCTTTTTACCATTTGTAAAAGTTCAAAAACTGGCTCTACAAGAACATGCAAGTGTAAAAAATGAAAATTTTGAATTTTCTCCTTCACTTTGCTGTTATTCCTGTGAAACACCTAAAAGGTTAACACACTTACTGAATGTAATTTTGAATACTTTGAGGGGTGCAGTTTTTATAATGAGGTCATTTGTGGGGTGTTTCTAATATGAAGGCATCTCAAATCCAGTTTAAAACTTAAATGGTCCCGGAAAAATTCTGATTTTGAAAATTTTGTGAAAATTTTGAAAATTGCTGCTGAACTTTGAAGCCCCCTGATGTCTTCCAAAAGTAAAAACATGTCAACTTTATGATGCAATCATAAAGTAGACATATTGTATATCTGAATCAACATATAATTTATTTGGGATGTCCATTTTACTTATAAGCAGAGAGTTTCAAAGTAAAAAAAAATGCAACATTTTCAAATTTTTCATCAAATTTTTCACCAACAAATGATGCAAGTATCGACGAAATTTTACCACTAACATAAAGTAGAATATGTCACGAAAAAACATTCTCGGAATCAGAATGAACAGTAAAAGCATCCCAGAGTTATTAATGCCTAAAGTGGTCAGATTTGCAAAAAAGGGCTGCGTCCTTAAAGGAGAACTACGGGATTGAAAATTTTATCCCCTATCCTAAGGAAAAGTATTGTATGGAGGGGGCGTTTCAGCCTCCGCCTCGTGCGGTGGTCGACACACGCTCTCTATGCAGAGAGCCGGGGCCCCGTACAGGAGATTGCGGGGGGCCCCAGCGGTCGCCCCCCCCGCGATCTGAAACTTATCCCCTATTCTTAGGATAGGGGATACATTTTTCAATCCCGTAGTTCTCCTTTAAGGTGAAAATGAGCTGCGTCCTTAAAGCGTACCTGTCATAGTGCAAAAAAAAATGAAAAAAAGTGATATGTTACTCAGGACCCAATCCTGATCATGTGCATATAATTTTTATGTGTCTTGGACCTATATATCCAGAGATATAAGCATTTATCTGCTGGTGAGTTACTTTTTCATTGTGCAGGCTGGAGGGGGTGTGTCAGTCTGTCTCCCTCACAGGAGCAAGACTGTGCAGTCAATCAGTACTCTCTACTCTGTAACCCTTTCCTCTCTGGTTTTATGCTGTGTCGAAAGATACTTGGAGCTTGCCTACAGTAATCAGAAGACATTATGGTGAATTCATAACTGGATAAAATGTATAAATATAAGAATAGATCTTTATAAAATTAGTGCAAGTATTTTTTAGATAAAAGTACAGCATTTTTATGAATACTTGTTCTATCTGTTTTATCTTCTAGTAAAGCTGGATGCTAATCAGCATTGCTGTCACTGTGTGTCATTCATCTTTCACAGACTCCTGAATGTCTGATCCACTTCTTTGTCAATCAGGAGTCCGAGAAAGATTTGACTATTTCAGTATGCTGGGAGTTGTAGTTTAGTAACAACTGAAGCTGCGATGTTTGTAAATAACTGTGTTAGAGCAGTGTTGCCTCCAGCTGTTTTAAAACTACAGCTCCCAGCATGTCCTTACATCCTTTATCTATAGTTTTGCATACATAATAGAAATCTCCTATACTGGATACCGGTATGCTTTAAGGCCGGTATCCAGTATGCTCTAAAATCTAGACTAGTCTGTCTGGCTAAAAGACAGGCGACCCCCTAGTGGTGGCTATTTTGAGCTTGAATTTCAGGTGAAAATTTAATTTATTTTTAACAGGTGTATATTGTGAAATGTCATATTATAATGAGTCCTGCAATATATGAAAAGTTTTTAACAATGACAGTGCCTCTTTAAGGGGTTAAAATCGACATGTCAAACTTTTTTGACTTTTAATTTTACTTTCAGAACGTTGCTGAGCCTTGCTCTGTAGACAATAGATTGAATGCTGTCTGCACATGTGCACTGCAAATCCTCAGTTTTGGGAAAGTTTCACTTCCATTCTGGTGATTGGTAGTTGTCCCAGCAGTTGGATCACTGCCTATCACCTTGTTTTTTCCCTATTTAATGAAAAACGGAGAGTTTTAAGGAAATAACCATTTTAAAGGAAAACTTTTTATTTTTTTTTAAATCAACTGGTGCCAGAAAGTTAAACAGATTTTTAAATTACTTCTATTAAAAAATCTGAATCTTTCCATTACTATTTAGGGTCTGTATACTACCCAGGAAATGGTTTTCTCTTTGGAACACAGAGCTCTGTCCATTTTAGGAATGGGGATGGGGATTTTCTCCTACTGGACAATTCTTAAAATGGACAGAGATGTCAGCAGAGAGCTCTGTGTTCCAAAAAGAAAACCATTTCATCTGTAGTATTCAGCAGCTAATAAGTACTGGAAGGGTTAAGATTTTTTAATAGAAGTAATTTACAAATCTGTTTAACTTTCTGGCACCAGTTTATTTAAAAAAACAAACACACACATTGCCACCGAAGGAGCCCTCTCTTGTTTCCATAATAAAGGAATGCAATTCCTTGCTGTCATAATTAAGTATCCTAGCATAGAGTATCTATATTGTTTTAGAGGTATATTCGTATGTTGCATCAAAAAAATAGACGGAGTGAACGCTAACTCCTCACATGTTATTTTCTCAATTAGCTCATGTACTTTTTCCCAAAAAACTTTTAATTTTGGGCATGACCAAAAAATATGTAGAAGACCCCCCTTACCTTCCCCACACTTCCAGCATTTACCTTCCTCCTCTGGGTGTTTCTTATCCCGCATTATTCCTGGGACCCTATACCATCTCGACACTATCTTATAATTTGCCTCTTGTAAACGGACACTTACTTCTGCTGTATGTGTCAAGGTAAAATTCTTGCACCACTGTTCCTCCTCAATCTGTATTCCTAAATCACGTTCCCATTTCTCCATACATGATACCCGATGCTCTCCATATTTTATAGATTTTGGACAAATCATGTTTCACAGGTTCCTCTGTGCTACATAATTCCTTAAAGAGAGTTGCCTTTTCAAGAAAATAGTCAGGTCGAGGTAACTTTTTAAGATAATGCCTCAATTGCATCTTTCTCCACTGCCCCAGACCCTCCATATCACAACTTCCATCTGCACCACGCATTCCTCTTGAGTACCTGCTCTTCTCAGCTGTCTCACTCTAAACTTATCCTCCTCAATCCATTGCCTAAATGCTGGATCCTCTACTCCTGGTGGAAACTTCGGACATCCAATGATAGGGGTCATTATACTTTACAACAGCATCTCCCTCCTTATCCTTGACTCCTCACATACAGCCAGTGTGGCCCCTATCATAGGATGTTCTCGCACTTCTTTCAAACCTGGGGTGTGGCACCATGGTAGACATTGTAGTTGAACTAGTGTGGCTGCCTGTTCTACTTCCACCCACAATTTTGTGTCATAGTTCCTACAACACCACCTGAGTTAAATGGGCTGCTATGTAATACCTCTTCAGCTCCGGTAATCCAACCCCTCTTCTCTCCTTCGGGTGACACAGCGTTTCTCTCTTCAATCTCTGTTTTAATTGACCCCGTATAAATTTCTGCTGCATCATGGCCAGGATTCTGAAGAAAGCCTGTGGTATCTTTTTTTTTTTTTTTGTATACATTTTTATTTTATCATAACAAATTTTACAGTTCCGATGTACATAACACCGATCTACACGACCGTATAAACATCTTTGATTAATTACATCAAAAAAGTACAAGTCCATAAAAACATAATCACTATTGTCTAACCCCCTCCCCCCTCTCCCATTCCCACCCTCTGGCACAGGAGGAGAAGAAAAAAAAAACTACGATGCACTCCAGGTCTTATTCCATTTTCTCCACCCACTCTTACTCCTAATCCATCTGCGCTCTTTATCTTTGATAGTTTTTAATCCTTCTCTCCATTCCTCTATCTGCGGCTTAACAGGAGATATCCAATTTCTTAAAATAACCAATCTGGCAAAGAAAAAACTCTATGTAACATATTCTCATATTTCCCCATATTACCTATGGCTCCCAACAGGATAAACTCTATCGTATGGGGGACCTCTACAGAGATTTTAGTTTTGACCTCCTTTATTACAGATTCCCAAAAAGCAGATACTTTCTCACTTGACCAAAAACTGTGTAAATAATCCTCCTCTTCCATACCACATTTTACACACTGTGCCGTGGTTCTCACCCCTATCCTGTATAAGTGTAGTACAGAATAATGGGTCATGTGTAATATCTTAAATTGTACAATTTTATGTTCCATATTTCGGGAGACTTTGCTTATATTTTGAGCCATAGTTTCCCACTCATCTTCTGGCAAATAGTCGCTACCCCTGACCACTTTTCCTTAATTCTATCAATCCCCCTTATTCCCATAGTATTATTTAATTCCTTATACAAAATCGATATCCCTTTTTTCTTAAGGTGTCCTATTTGTGTTAGTGCTTCTATCTTATTGTGTTTCTGTGTTATGTACACCTCTTTATCTACCGTGTTTTGGACTGCATGGCTAACCTGCCAGTAATACAGCCAATCTCTATCATTTACGTTATACACCCTTTTTAAGTGATTAAATGAGAACAGTTGTCCTTTTTGAAAACATTTGATCGATTCGTTTTATACCCTTACTATCCCAGAAACTTGACTCACAATCCGCAAGCTCTTTTAATTTATTATTACCCCACAAGGGTGTAAACCCCCAATTTTTATTTATATATAACCTTTCCTTTAGTTTTTCCCACACCTTTCTAAATTTGTTCAATAACGCACTATTATTATTATTCTCATCATAATCCTCTAATTCCAACACTTCATATATATTTTCCTTCTTTTTATCAGCCACCATCTTTTCCAAATACCTAGAATCACTCCAATTCACAATTCGTACCAACTGCGCCCCCAAATAATAAACAAAGAAATTGGGCAAACCCATTCCCCCCCTATCACCTGGTGCCATAAAGTATCTGTACTTTAGACAAACCCTTTTCCTACCCCATAGGAGTCTACCCAGTATCACTTCTATCTTCCGGAACCACAAATTACCAATCCACATCGGCGAGGCACTGAGGAAAAACAGAATCTGAGGGAGGACCACCATCTTCACGATCGCCATCCTTTCTGACATTGAAAAGGGCATTTTAATCCATACTTCTACTCTCTTCTCTAACTTATTTAGCAGAGGCCGTATATTATTGGCCACAAACTTATCATTTGTGGCTGCTATTTTAAGTCCCAGATAGGAGAAACATTCAGTTTTTTTCAGCACGGACAATCTACCTGTTATCTCCCCCATATCTACATCAAGAGGGAGCATAACAGATTTGCTCCAATTTATTTCTAAACCAGATAGTGGGGCAAATTCATCCAACAATTTCATGATTTGATAAACTTTTTCCTGTGGATGAGTTACAAAAAGAAGAATATCATCAGCAAATAATAATATCTTATTAATTTCTCCATTTACTCCAAAGCCTACATATACATTCTCTCACTTATCCAAGCTGTTAGGGGTTCAATATAGATTAAAAATAAAAAGGATGAGAGGGGGCACCCCTGCCTTGTTCCTCTACTTAATTTAAATGGATAGGAGGGAATTCCATCAACCACTGCATTCGCCTCCGGATTTGTATACAATAACTGAATATAACTCAAGAAGACCGGGCCCACCCCCACCTTCCTAAGGACCTCCCAAAGGTATCCCCACTCCACCCTGTTGAAGGCTTTAGTAGCATCCAATGACAGGATGGAGCGGGGGCCCCGGGAGCCACTCTGAATTGCTTCATACACCTTATGGATATTATCATGAACCGTTCTTCCCGACCAAAAACCACCCTGTTCTCTTCCCACCACAACTTCTACAACTTTATCTAATCTCCTTGCCAACACCTTTGCTGTTATCTTTATATTGGTATTAAGCAAGGAGATGGGGCAGTATGAGCCCAAATCCAATGGATCCTTATCCTTTTTCCTAATCAATCTAATATTAGCCTCACACATTGATTTAGGCAGAGCACCCCCCCTCCAGGATTCATTAATTGTACCGAACAGTTTTGGAAGTAATAGAGATGAATATTTCCTGTATATCTGAAATGGGATACCGTCTGACCCAGGGGATGTATTCCCTTTGATTGTTGCCAAAGCTTCCTCTAATTCCTGGAGGGTAATTAACTCCTCCAAAGAATCCCTGATAGCCTCAGTTATTTCTGGGATATTTATCCATCCTAAAAATTCCACTACCTCTTCCCTATTAATGTTACTACTTGTATAAAGGTTGGAGAAAAAGGAGCTAACCATTTGAGCTATCTCCTTCCTATCTGTAGTTATACTACCGTCAGCCCTCCACAGAGCTGCAATACCACAATCATCTCCTTGATTACTAAGTAAATTGGCTTTATTTGGTTTACCTTTTTGAAAAAAAATTTTATTGCCCCTAAAAAACTGTTTATTTTGTGCTTTTTAAGAAGGTACTCCTTATATTACTCTTGAGCTGCCTTGAGTTCTAGCAACTGGCTTCCTCCGTTGCTCTCATCTATCCCTGATTCTAGTAGGCCCACTTTATTGCTTAATTTTAATTCCTCCTGGGCATATTCCTTTTTTTTAAATTAATTAGTCCTATATATAGGCCCCTCAAATATGCCTTCATGGCGTCCCAAACAATCTGAGGGATTGCTGAATTTTGATTGATCTCCCAAAAGGCTTCTATTTCCTGCGTAAACCAATCCTGGTCACCCACCAGTTCTATCCAGTGCGGGTTGAGCCGAAAGCCAGATTTCTCTCCATTTCTTACCCTACCTCCAATCTCAACCACCACTGGACAGTGATCAGAAATAGTTTTAGCTTTATACTGCACCCTCCTGGTCTAGGTCATTGCATTTTTATCACAAAGGCATAAATCAATTCGGGAAGCCGTATTATATGAAGTACTAAAACATGAGTATTGTCTTACCCCTGGGTTTAATTTGTGCCACCCATCCACCCATTTCATCTCTCCAAAGTACCTCGCCAATGCCGTTACCCTATCCCCAACGTTTCTACCTATTTTAAATCTGTCCATACTAGGATCCATTACATTATTTATATCTCCAACTATCCATAATGCCGCATATGTTTTACTCTCACTAAAGCTCACGAGATCCCTCAAGACATCTGTCCTAAAGGGCTGAGGGATGTCAACAAATGCCAGGATGATAGCCCTGGTTTCCCATACTCCATGAAGAAATCTATATCTACCATATTTATCAATCCTGACATTTTTAGTTTCGAATGGTACCTTCCTGTGGACATATACCGATACCCCCGAGGAATAAGAAGAGAGTCTGGAGTCTATTCTTCTTTAGCCCACCTCCATTGTAAGATCCTCTCATCTCTTGGCCTATGTGTCTCAACTAGGCATATGATCGCAGGGAGGCACCTCTGGATAGAATCAAAAATTGCACATTTCTTTACTTTATCAGACGCTCCACGCACATTCCAAACTAACAATTTAAAGGATGACATATATTAAATTAGGAAGAGAACGAGAAAAAAAAAAAAAAGAAAGGAAAAGAGAAAAAAAGGGAGTTCCCCCTTCTCCTCCACCCCCTATGCCACCCCTCCCCTCCCCCGAATTACCCCCCCCCCCCCCGATCTTCTAGGTTGGACCTTCGGGGCCATTATACAATAAATTTGACCTTTCGCCACTTTATACTTAAAAAGTGTATGTATCACCATGCAGGCAATAGCCACGATCCTCAAGGTTTACTGGTACCAGTTATCTCTGATTAAGGGGAGAAATTGACCTTAAAGATGTACAAATTCCAGCAGTTAATTTACACCTGGGTATATAAATAAAGGGGGAGATAACATTCGCTATTCATCTAACGGAACCCTTCAGACCAAAAATAGAGGAGAAAAAAAAGATTGGATTCTACATTCTACCAGAGATTTCCCTGGAATAAGAACAAGCTTCAGTGTCCAACCGTTTCTACATAATACAATACTTGGACCGAAAGCCCCCCAGTCTCTGTTATTAATCTCAGGTATTAGAAATCTTACTGTCCAATCCACTGCACATGGGTCTTGAGTAGGAGAAGTACACCCTTGACTCTGAGGGGAATTATTCCAATATTCAGTTCGTTCTGTAGATCCCAGTACGTCCTGTATATATAAGAAAAAGGAAAAGAAAAACTCTACTGGTCTGGATATATTAGAGGACAGTCAGTACAGTTCGCATGAAGTTCATATATTACAGAACCAAATCTTCATAGCTACATAGTCAACCAGTACCGAGGAGGAGGAGGAGGAGGAGGGAGGACTTTTAATTTAATCATTTAGGTTGTTTTCACTCACCAACTTTTCAAGTATGCAGTAAAGATAGTCCTAAGTGGAGCCGCAATAGGAGGCTGCTGCTGTTACAATTAGCAGTTGGCAGATGTATTCCATATATAGGTCTAATGGACCTAGAGGAGAAAACCAATGATTTACAGCAGGCCTTTAAGAAGTCACCGAAGAAAACACTAATACATAAGTTTTATTAGATATAATCTAAAATTGGGGAAAAATGTACCCCAAGACCATCATAAAAAGCAATAGAAAAATGACACACTGTATCAAAAATATGAAGTGACAAATATGACCCCGATGCAGGTTCAAGTCAGTTCATACAAAAATGATGATAAAAATATTGGATCCCTATCAACATCACGCTCGGTTATAAATTTAAATATCCACAACTCCTAGATAAAGGAGGGGGTATAGGTGGGGGTAGACAAGGGGAAGGACCTATGGAGATAATAGGCCGATTGTGGTGGTAGGCCACTACCTGTCATAGCCCTGATACCCCCTATTCTATGCCTAACCCTAGGTGGATTAGACGCCCTGATAAGGGCTGCCCCGCTCCGGAACCTAGTCTTTTCTGTCACCTAATTGCCCTGATATAAGACAAGTAAGGGAAGATGCTAACTGTCTCACTGGGGAGCCCTGTATAGCTAAAAGGACAGGGATGGATGGCCTTACCTTTTGTATAGTAGATATTCACATTTATTGTGAGACTTCACCCTAGGGTGAAAGGAATAGACAGTCTCTGGCAGTTACCATCTATACTGCTCCTCCATCGGCCATCATTCCTGAGCATGTATATAGCCCCCAATTGTCCCCTGAAGAACAGGGGTGTGTGAAACGCATCGGGACATCCCTATTTAACTCCTATCGGATAAGTACATCTCTATTTATACTCAGATTCATGTGTGACTTTTTATAGGTGTGCATCTATAACTAAGATGTATCTCCTTTTTTTAATATTATTCATTTTTGTGAACGGATTGTAGTGAATAAGCTGTGGTTTCTGTGTATCCTCCGGAGGTACTACGACTGGTCAAATTGTGTTGCTATCCACTGTATATATAGTACATTGAGTCCAATTGTGTTGCTATCCACTGTATATATAGTACATTGAGTACGTCTTGACTATAGAGATATAGTTGTGTGTATATATAAGAGACACAGGTATTTTGGTGTGAAGCAGTACCATCTATACTATATTAATCTATATTAATCTATACAGTACCATCTATACTATATTAATCTATATTAATCTATACAGTACCATCTATACTATATTAAGTCTAACATCAATCTGATAGAGACTGTCTATTATTCCTTTCACCCTAGGGTGAAGTCTCACAATAAATGTGAATATCTACTATACAAAAGGTAGGGCCATCCATCCCTGTCCTTTTAGCTATACAGGGCTCCCCAGTGAGACAGTTAGCATCTTCCCTTATTTGTCTTATATCAGGGCAATTAGGTGACAGAAAAGACTAGGTTCCGGAGCGGGGCCGCCCTTATCAGGGCGTCAACTCCGCCTAGGGTTAGGCATAGAATAGGGGGCATCAGGGCTATGACAGGTAGTGGCCTACCACCACCTACCTACCAATCGGCCTATTATCTCCCTAGGTCCTTCCCCTTGTCTACCCCCACCTATACCCCCTCCTTTATCTAGGAGTTGTGGATATTTAAATTTATAACCGAGCGTGATGTTGATAGGGATCCAATATTTTTATCATAATTTTTGTATGAACTGATTTGAACCTGCATCGGGGTCATATTTGTCACTTCATATTTTTGATACAGTGTGTAATTTTTCTATTGCTTTTTTTGATGGTCTTGGGGTACATTTTTCCCCAATTTTAGATTATATCTAATAAAAGTTATGTATTAGTGTTTTCTTCGGTGACTTCTTTAATGGTACACTAAGTTAGAACTGGTTTTCGGTGAAATAGGCCTTTAAGAAAAAAGCTTCATAGTATTATAGGCCCCCATTTTAGGGGGTCCCCAGCAACCAACTCCAGCAATGTTAGCAAGATTAATGGGAACAGAGATTTACCTTCTCCGTGGCCTGGGGGGGGGGGGGGGGGGGAGTCCAATATGTCTATCAGGTTGATTGGGCCTTTAAAGTTGTCAAATTATTGAAAGCTTGGGTCCACTCCGGCGTGGAGGGGGCACAGCGCTCAAACCGCAGTGCCAGGCATAGATGTCTCGCTGCGCCAGCTCCTCTCTCCACGCCAAACAAGCCCATATCCTTTATAAGAGCTTCCGGGAGCGATCTCCGGCCCCATTGGCTGAGCGGTCCATCCATCTCCCTCTCTTCCCTTAGCGGCTTCCATCGCCCTGATCAGCCAATCCAATAGCCCAGGGGGGGAGGGAGAGGGGAGGCACGCCAAGCACCCCTCATCCACCACGGATTGCATCTCCACTACTGTCTCCGGCGTGGGACGCACGCATCCACAGCCACCCCCCTCGCATTCACCACCACTCCCTGCAAAGACACAGCAGCAGATACCTTCACCTCCCTCCTCCGGGAAACCAGGACTTCCCATCGAGCGGGCCCCCCCGGCCATCACAGGCACCGCAGCCAGCGGCATCGGACATCGTCGGCAGCCTCCACCGATCCACCTGGCATTAGGTACATCGCAGCCTCCGCATCACATCCACGTCCCGGGACTCGAGGGGGGGCGGAGCCCCAGAGTGCGTGGCCCTACATCCTGCCTCCATCACTTCCCTCCCGTGAAGCCTGTGGTATCTTTAGTGGGACACATAGAAAAATATATAAGATCCGGGGTAAGATCGTCATTTTAAATAGGGCACACTTCCCAAACCATGAAAACAACCCTGATGACCACTTTGCACATTGACTCTGAATTTTCTTTAGTAGTGGAGCATAGTTCAGTTTATACAATAAGCTTAAATAAGAGGGAATCCATATTCCCAACACTTTAATTGCCTGAGTTTCTCATTTTAATTTAAACGACAGCTGTAACTGCTTTAAGTCGCCCTTTCCAAAGGTAACATTAAGCGCTTCCGATTTTCCCCAATTCATTTTAAAATTAGATAGCTTTGCATAATTCTCGAATTCCCTCATTATTATCGGCAATGTCACCTGCGGTTTTACAACATAAAATGTCAAATCGTCGGCATATGCCGCAATTTTGTGTTTCCTCCCCCGTATCTCGACTCCCTCAATGTCTCTGTTAGCTCTAATCTTACAGAAAGGACTCCAAGACCAAGGTGAAAATGAGAGGAGACAGAGGGCACCCCTGTCTCGTCCCATTTCTAATCTCCACATTTCCAGGTAATGTTCCATTCACCCTGACTCTCGCTGACGGGGTCTGATACACACCACAAATCCATTTGAGGAAATTATTTTCTAACCCAACATGTCTTAATGTCTCCTCCATGTAGATCCAGTTCACCCGGTCAAATGCTTTTTCTGCATCTGTAGCCAACAACATCATCCTTATTCTCTTTGACCGGGTGAACTGGACCACATTCAGAGTTCTAATGATATTATCTCTAACCTCCCTCTTCTCAATGAAACCCACTTGGTCAGAGCCCACAATTCTCTTCTAACAATTAGATAACCTTCTAGCTAAGATTTTTGAGAACAACTTTAAATCAATATTTAATAGAGAAATTGGTCTGTAACTCGTGCATTGAGATGCATCTTTACCATTTTTTAATATTAGTTACATGGGCTCTTGTTGTATCCCTCGGTATTTTATGCCCTTGGGCAAATGAATTAAATCCCTTTAGAAAAAAGTGCTCAATATTTCTTTCATGCATTTATAATACCTTAACAAGAAACCATTGGGTCCCGGCGACTTCCCTTCCTGTAGTGAAATTATGGCTTGGTTTAGTTCTTATTCCGTTGTCACCTCTTCTAACTCCTCTATTTCTGTCCTTTCTAACTTCGGTAATCCTGAGTTTGAAATATATTACCTCGGAATTCACGCCCCTTATTCATGGGATTCTGCACATTGATATTATATAATTCCTCGTAAAAGGTTCTGAACGTCTCTGCTATCTCTGATGTCCGGTATGAGATATTATGGCTTTTTGTCTGTATTTTTTCAATATGTCCTTGCTCTTTGTGCTTTTGCTGCCATTGCTAAAGCCCTCCCTATTTTATTACTATGTTCATATGTTTGACTCTTACATTTTATTAAATTCTTTTTTTGCTTCATCTAAGAGCTTGTGTCTAATTTCTTCTTTTTTTTACTCTACTTTAATTTTCAATAATGCGGTTGACATACCTTTATACTTGGTCTCCAGTTCTCTTAGTTCTTGCATTAATCTGTTAATTTTTTGAGTCTTTTCCCTTTTTAATCTTGTTCCATGTTTCACTAACCTACCTCTAGCTATGCATTTATATGCCTCCCAAACTATTCCTGGATCTGTCTCTGCCACATCATTAGTCTCAAAATATTCTTTTATATTCTTTTATTCTTTTTACAGCGTCGTATTACCGCTGTGCTCATATACGACATTCCACGTGAGGTATCCATCTGGGGATCAATTACAAAATAAAAATCCCCTCCTAGAATTAAGATCCCCTCCACAAAATCTTCCAACTTATCCAGTATCTCTTGTAGTGCTCTCCCCTGTTTAATGTTTGGGAGATATATTGATGCAAGAGTCACCTTCTGTGAAGCAATCGTCCCTTTTGCAAAAATAAATCTCCCTTCATCAGACCATGTGGATCCAAGGAATATTCTATGATATCAGAATACTAGTTCCTTTTGCTTTAGGATTATCCATATAACTATGATAGGCAATTGGGAAGTTTTTATTTGTCAACGCAAACTTATGCATGGTTAAATAATGTGTTTCTTGGAGAAACGCTATATCCAATCCTTCTGACCTCAGTAAATTACTCAAAATTGAGCATTTGCCGGTATCCTGTAGGCCTCTCACGTTGAAAGAACTCACCACCATCTTCCCCACCTTCTTTGTCTTCATTGTCAATATGCCTTCGTTTTTGTGTTACAAAAAACAGTAAAAAGTAAAAGTAAAAAGAAGAGCCTTACTGTGTCTTAGTGCCCCTCCATATAAAAAACAAATTGTCTATATAACGACGAAAAAAACAAACATAATTATTAAAATCCGGGAGCCGTGTCATGAAAATTGATTCAAACCGCCCCATGAATACATTTGCATAACTTGGGGCGAATAAAGTCCCCATGGCACAGCCCCGGGTCTGTCTGTAAATACCATCAAAGGAAAAAACATTATGTTCTAAAATAAATAATATAGAATCCAATAAAAAATGTGATTGTCTATCACATAATGTAGGATCTTGATCAAAGTAATGGTGGATTGCCGCAATACCCAATTCAGTACTAATGTTGGAGTAGAGGGAGCACATGTCTAATGTGAGACATTCTAAAAATCTTCACAATTTGATTGCTCCTGGCAAATAAAAAAAATTAACATATATCCCTAATTCACACAGGTCGTCTTGTACACCGTGCGGAAAAAGCCCCTGCCTGTGCTGTGAACTAATAAATGTGGAAACACATGATTTTGAGTCCTCCCAGATAAGGAAGAAATATAAGATTAAAGGCACTAATAACTGTGAGACAAATTGTGCAGTATATCTGTTCTTGTGCAGTTGCAATCTCCAATATGTCGGCATAGGTGAAATATTAAACATGGCTTTATGCTCCACAGCTTATCAAGACATTTCACCAATACACATCAGGCATCAATTGATTCCCTGCATCTAAAAATTATAGAAAATATTCCGAAGGATAAATCAAACAGATATCAGCAATTAATAAATAGAGAATCATTTTGGATTCATAAATTGGCATCATTGGCCCCTTCAGGGCTAAATGAAGTGGTGGAGAATGCCCGATGACCTGTGGAGCATATTGCTATTGTTCTTTCTTATAGATTTTTTTGTTCATTTTTATAATTCTTTAATCCATCTATCATGTAATTTATAATTTTTTTGTAAATTTTTTATATATTTTTATTTATATATATTTTCTTCTTAATGTCCCGATATCATTACAAAAAATATTTCATACATATTTATATATATTTATTTTTGTAAACTTTTTTTCTTCCCCAAAAAATTTTTGATTGGAGTTTGCACATTGCTAATTTTTATGGGGGAGTGCCACTATGTAAAATTTTCTCCTCTTGTAACTTTTTGTAATTTTTTTGAATTTTTTGTGAAAATTGACACAAGTTTATTTGGTTTTTAATACATTCTTAATAATATAATTTTTATAGTGGAGTCTGCAATCTTATATTGTATATTAAGTTCTGTTCTGCTGGAAAAAACATTTCGAATTTATAATAATTTTATATATGCATACAAATTTTGTCTGGTACTTGAAAGGTTAACTATGTGGTATATAACCTTAAGCTTACCTGCACTTGTCATGCCTGAGGAAGCTGTGCCTGTGCAGTGAAATCCATTGCACCTTAACCATTAAAGGAATTTTATCTTGATGTACGCATCGTCATTGACTTCTCCCCGATCAGCGCCACAAAAGTTCCTGGTCTCTTCGAAGTTCCATGGTCTCCTTAATCTTCATGGGACGGCTACAGATGGGTCCATGAATATTTTTTCACAACCGGAGCGGGTAAGCGTCCATTGTGCCCCCCTCTGTATAATTACCATCCAGCACGTGTGATCCTCTACAGGGAGCGCCTTTTTTGCTTTTATATTTCACACAGTGAATTAGGAAGTTTAGGCATGTAGAGTGAGGGCAGAAGGAGGACACACCCCCTGCCTTTGAGATGATGAGAATCCAGATGTAAGCTGTTTTTTATTAGAAATATATATGGACATTTATAAACGGGTTTAGTCAGGTTTTCTTTACTATAACTGTCGCAAAATTGTCGCAACTGCGACTACGTGATTTTTCGTGCGACATTTTAACTGGAAAGCGAGAAAAGCAAGTTTTCCAAAAATTTACTACGTAGTAATAATTTTAAAATGGACTACGGGTAGTCAGGTATTTATTAACTGCGACAGTCGCAACTGTGCAAAAAAAGTCGCAACAGGGTTACAAATTGACTACATTTACTCCAGCTCAAACATGGAGCAGAAAAAGCTACTACCAAAGTAAAAAAGGAAAAATTGCTTATGTGAAAGAAAGTTATCAACAGGCTGAAACCAGTTGATAAATAAGTCACACATAAGCAAAAAAAAAGTAAGGAAAAAATTACAAAAAAAAAGAATACATAAGCAAACATTGATAAATGTCCCTCATAGGGGCTAAACACATAAAACTTAGATGAACATGATCAGGGTGAGGTACTGAGTAACGCGTAACAGTTTTTTTATTATTTGGTGGAGATGATAGGTACTTTTTAAATTTAAGATTTATATTAGATTCCCAAGTTTATGTCCCGGCGTTCACTTTGAACTAATACTGTATGACCACAAACCCCAATCTTAACAAGGAGTCACATGGTGGCACATTGACAGAGCCTCGCTGCCACCTTGCTGGCTCAGCTGCTGCCTCACAGGCAACCTGCAACCCTCTTCTCCTGATGATGATGAAGCCCCTTCTGCACCCGGCTCCCAATTGTGATCGGCTTCTGCACGTCACAGATGTCCTCCTCAGGTTCCTCAAAAGTGTCTGCTTCACAACCCTGAATGCTGGCAACACCACCTCCCACGTCACTCTCCTCATCACTACTTGCCTGCCTAGCGGAGGAAGCGGCAGATGTCTTCTTCACTTCTTGGCTGGGCAGTAGCTGCTGACTGTCCTTTATTAGATCGTCCTGACTGAATAGTGGAGCTGAACCCACAGCAGAAAATACTTCTCTAGGGGAGGGAACAGCATAAGACGAAGGCAATGGGTGGACAGGGACTTCTCCCAGGCCATGCCAACTGAGGGTTGTGTCTGAGGAACCCACCAACTGTTGGCTGGGGGTATCAGATGTCACTTGTGGTGAAGTGGATGACTGTGTTAACCAATTGATGATGGCAGATGGGTTACTGCTCCAGACACGACCGCTAGCCGATACCGGGAGATCAGGCCTCTTGCTGCGACTCCTGCTGCCACTCGCCCCTAGTCTGCTGTGACCTCTGCCTGCACCTGATGAATTTAGGCCTCTGCCACTCCTCTGTGCAAGTCCTGTTCTCTGCCTTACATACTTAAAGCGTATATGAGGGGAGTACAATACGCTTCACTATGCTTAAAACAGTATTTGTCTAAAAAAGCAGCAGGTGTGTACTTTTGACTGGCCTTCTACAGTAACTAGGCCCTTAAGACTTTATCAGGAACAAAATGGTACAACACTTAGATGTACGTATTTGGTATGCACTTATGAGGGCAGTAGAATGCGCTCCACTATGCTTAACAGTATTTGTCTAGAACAGCAAAAGGTGTGTACTTTTGGCTGTATCTATTCAATCAAGGAATGGAGATCAGATAAAATCGAGGTAATTTATTTCCCAAGATGCAACACGTTTTGTTGCGGCAAAGCAGCTTCTTCAGGCATCATGATGCCTGATGAAGCTGCTTTCCTGCAGCGTAACGCGTTGCATCTTGGGAAATAAATAACCTCGATTTTATCTGATCTCCATTCCTTATGTATCCTGCGCCACATGGAACCGGCGTTCTCCTTGAAGCCAGACAGATTGAATACCTTGCCAAGCCAGAGGGCTGCGGATGCACTAGGTCGTGATGCGCTTACCATTGTTGTGTATGACGTTACACAACCACATCTGGTGAGCTGCTGTCTTATTTCACTTTTATACTGATTATCTCTCTTTTATCACACTAAGAAGCGCTCTCACTTTTCTCCCCTTTTCAAAGTATCTAGACCCTTGAGAGTTTAACAGGTACAAAATAGTACACCACTTAGATGTAGGTATGTGATATGCACTTATGAGGTGAGAAAAAATGTGCTACAGTACCACTGCTGCAGCACCCAAAATTGCACTTACTCTCTCAAAATCACTCCCTTCCCTATCGGTGCTTCTATGCAGAATTTGTGTTTGAGCTGAATCGCTGCTGTTCTTCTGTGCAACACACTGCTCCCTGTAATAGAGCACTGTAGACACTGTGACTGGGAGGTTAATCGCTGCAATAAGAATGCTTTTCTGTAAAACACACACTGCTCACTGTCCCTCTATCTGTGAAACAGAACGCTAACTTGACTAGGAGGTGAATCATTGCTGGAAAAAGCTTTTCTTTGCAACACACAGCGCTGTCTGTCCCTATCTATCTCTCCGAATTTAAAGGCTAAAGTGACTGGCTGCAATATGGCTGCCAATTATATAGGGCTGTGACATCACAGGGGTGACTGGCTGCTGATAGCATGCATCCTGCATGTGATTCAGGGTCATCCTGCCTACCTTTGTTCCTGCCTTCCCAGGATTCCTTGCCCCATGTCCTCACATGTGGATCCGCCATTTTAGATGCGCTGGAGCCTGGACTGCACTAAATTGAGTTTAATTCGTAAGGAATTCGGATTTGTCAGATTCAATTTTCTCATCTCTAATCCTCGCCTTCTAAAAATCATAACACTTTCAATTTTCCACCTACAGACCCATATGAGGGCTTGTTTTTTGTGCCACCAATTTTACTTTGTAATACCATTAATCATTTCACCACAAAATCTAGGGCAAAACCCCAAAACATTTTCAGTGGGACAAAATTTAAAAACAAAAGCCATTTTGTAAGGTTTGGGGGCTTTCGATTCTACGCAGTGCACTTTTCGGTAATAATGACAACTTATCTTCATTCTGTATGTCCATACGGTTACAAGGATACCTAATTTATGAAGGTTTTATTTTATATTACTGCTTAAAAAAATTGTCATTCTGATCCCTATAACTTTTTTTTTCTCTGTATATGGGGATGTGTGAGTGCTAATTATTTGTGCAATGATCTGTATTTTTTATTGGTACTATTTTTGTTTTGATGGGACATTTTGATTGCTTTTTATAATTTTTTTTAGGGTATACAAAGTGACCAAAAATCCCCAATTTTGGTATTTTTTTTTTACATAAATGCCATTGACCTTGCGGATAAATTAACATTATATTTTTATAGTTTGCTTGAAATATAGAGGAAAAAAGAACTTTCCACAGCGTTGGTCCTTTAGTACAAATATAAGCTAGGACATTGGGTATTATTCCTGAAGATAAGTTTATTTAGCACAAACAATGTGTTTCCAGTCCGTAATGGACTATTTGTCAGGCAAGTGCATACATACTGAAGTAAAAGGTCCAGCTTATATGTACCAGGTACGTATTGGCAAAGGTTAGGTGCTTCATGGTATTCACAATGACAAGCGTATCGTATCTAAAACATTAGCACATAAAACTGCTTCTTAAAATCTAAAGCTACATGTAATAATGTGGAGACATAGTCAGAAGAGCATATAATATCCTAATCTGCTACATAAATGCTTTAGTCTTATACAAAACTCAAACGTAGCCTAGGCCGAGGTGTACCAGATCAGCCTGACCGCTTCAGATGATTGAATGCGTGCGCTGTAGCAAATTTGAAAAAGGGCAGGCTGGATGACTAACACACATTATGAATGATAGGTAAGTTCTTACAGCGTCTTCATAGAGCATGGCTGTCATTGTGTTAGACTAGGTTTTACTGTGCTGGTCCCAATCATCTCCGCTGAGCTGCTGGGACAGATTGGTGATGTCCGGTATTGGCCATGGGTTCCGGTGGGTGATAGCCGCTGGGACTACCCCATTATGACACGGGGTCAGCTCCTGTCTCCGCGTCATAGAAGGGAGCGGGACAAGGGCGTACAGGTGCGCCCTTCGTCCTTAAGGTGTTAAAGAATAATATTTATTTTCCGATAGGATCCGCGTTGCCTCATCATCAACAATATTCAAATTATTCTTTAGATTTATAATGGCTTTCTTCTATTGAGGTGTAATATTGTTGTTGCAAATAGGAGGAGGGGGTTAGCTAATTTATTTAACTCCGCAGAAATGAGCTCTGTAAAGACTTCTATATAAGGTCCCCGATTGTGAACTGGATAAAAAGTTGAAGGAAGTTTCAGAGCTTGATGTCTAATCTTGTCAAAATCGCTCTCTTCAATCTTACTAGTCTCAGTGATAGCAATTTCTTTATTATCTTTAATATTAAAATACCTTTGTAGTGTCAATTTCCTAATGAACTTTTGGAAATCTAAAAATAGCTGGTGTTGATCTATATTAGCAGTGGGGCAAAAAAGAGCCCTTTCTGCATTAGTGATGTTTTAACCCCTTGAGGACTTAGCCCATTTGGGCCTTAAGGACTTCTAAAAATCATAACTCTTTTATATTTTCATCCACAGACTAGTATGAGGGCTTTGTTGTCCTTTGTAATGACATCACTCATTTTACCATGAAATGTATGGCGCAACCAAAACAATATTATTTGTGCGGGGAAATTGATAAGAAAACCGCAATTGTGCTAATTTTTGAAAGGTTTCGTTTTCATGCTGTACAATTTACGGTAAAATAGACATGTTTTCTTTATTTTGTGGGTCATTGCAATTAAAATGATACCCATGATTTCGTACTTTTCTATTATTATACCGCTTAAAAAAAATCGCAAACTTTTGAACCAAATTAGTGCATTTAAAACCCCTCTATTTTGCTGACCTATAACATTTTTCCGTATAAGCAGCGGTATGAGGGCTCATTTTTTGTGCCGTGATCTGTCATTTCTTTGTACCACATTTGCATTTATAAAACTTTTAATAAATTTTTTATCAATTTTTGGGGGGGAATAAAATGTTATAAAAAAAGCAGCAATTTTATACTTTTTTTTTTTTTTATGTTCGACGTCCACTGTATGGGATAATTAACATTATATTTCAATAGTTCGGCTATTTACGCACACGGCGATATCAAATATGTTTATTAAAAAAATTACACTTTTTGGGGCTAAAATGGGGAAAAACTGACATTGGGGGAGGGGATTTTTCATTTTTTTTTTACTTTTATTTTTTACTTTTATTATTACACTTTAATATCCCCATAGGGGACTATTCATAGCAATAGTTTGATTGCTAATACTGTTCAGTGCTATGCATAGGACATAGCACTAATCGGCTATCTTCTGCTCGGGTCTGCTCGATCACAGACCAGAGCAGAAGATGCCGGGAGATGGACGGAGGCAGGTTAGGGGACCTCAGTCTGCCATTACAGATGATCGGATCGCCGCGGCAGCGATGCGGGCAATCCGATCATCCACATTAAGTGCCGCACTTCTGCAGATGCGGTGATCTGTATTAATCAAGGCATCTGGGGGGTTAATGGCGGACATCCGCACGATCACGGATGTCTGCCATTACCGGCGGGTCCCTGGCTGCTATAAGCAGCTGTGACCTGCCGTGCATGACCCGAGCATCGCTCCGATGCTCGCAGTTATGCATAGGACGTAATTGTACGTCCTGGTGCGGTACCACCTCATCTGGACGTAGGTTTACAACCTGCGTCGTTACGGGGTTAAAGGGGTACTCTGGTGATTAGAGATGAGCAAACTTACAGTAAATTCAATTCGTCACGAATTTCTCGGCTCGGCAGTTGATTACTTTTCCTGCATAAATTAGTGCAGCTTTCAGGTGCTCCGGTGGGCTGGAAAAGGTAGATACAGTCCTAGGAGACTCTTTCCTAGGAATGTATCCACCTTTTCGAGCCCACCGGAGCACCTGAAGGCTGAGCTAATTTACGCAGGATAAGTCATCAACTGCCGAGCCGAGAAGTTCGTGATGAATTGAATTTACTGTAAGTTCTCTCATCTCTACTGGTGATAAACATTTTCTCAAATCAACTTGTGCCAGAAAGTTAAACAGCATGTGTAATTTACTTCTATAAAAAAATCTTAATGCTATGGGGATTTGTCCCTGCTCTGGACAGTTCCTGACATGGACAGAGGTGTCAACGGAGATAATTTTTTTTTTCCACCCGAGTACCCCTTTAAAATCTGTAAGCTTGTATTGAGATATGTTGTAAATATAAATGGAATCAATTGATATTTTTGGAATTACTAATGACTTTATTGAACTTTTCCTTTTTTGACCCCCTCTCCATCTTCTTTTTTCCTTATTTGACTTATTGGAATTCAAAACTGAGTAATCTTTAGCGTTTTTGGGTGGCAATCACCTAAATAATGCTGATCCACCTCTTGTTTTGTTGCTCCCTGCAGTTGCATTCATAAATGGTACATTAAAAGTGTGATTATCACTATTGTCAACAAGGGGATGTTTATTTCATCCTCACCATTTTTATACTAATCATTAGATGACATTTCTACTGATTTGTTGGTATTGACAGGAACTGTGTAGAAGAGGAATTAGGAATAGGACACAACAAAGTTTCTAATAAATCATTGAGATCTTTGTCAAGACCGCAGTGGTCATTGTTAGGTGGTTGCGAATGGGAAGCCTCTAAGGAGTGGTATTGGGACCCATGTAGTATGTAATGCAATACTGGCATTCGTCCTTATAGTTTTGCTTGCTTGCAGGAACAAACTATTAGCAGTTCTAGGAGCAGTGGAGACCGGGCATTAAATATGAACAGGAGATTGGAGACATGGCTGGGGCTTAACATTAGAGTTATTAGACGGTACACTGTGTTCTTAATTGTTATAATTATTACTGTGTACAATCTTTGATCTGTGATGATTTTTCCCTTGTGCATTAAATGTGTGTGGCTGATTACGAGAGTTACTACTACTAGTGTTGTGGACGTTTATAATTGCTATTAGAAGTTGAAGTACAAGTTGAAGTTTCTTTTGGTAGTAATTGCAGAAAAGGGATGATTAAATTATTGATCATCATCTCTGGAGCCATTGGAAGGTATAGGGTAAGAAACTGAGGTGTTCGTATTGTGTTTATTTTTGTTATTATTGTTATTATTTTTCTGCCACGATAATGGGTCACCAGTATGATAATCCATTTTATCCCTATTGAACTTATTTGTTTTTTCTCGATAAGGTGTGTTTCTAGCTTAATATGTCCCAGTCATTACGCACCTTATTCAGTAGATTGCCCGCTTTTCGCCTGTCCAGTGACTGTCGGTATAATTTATTAATTTTTATAACTCTAGTAGCTCTCCATGGTTAATACATTAGTTGTGTCACTTATATTCGTGTCAGCTTATGCCCCCTAGTGGCGGATTTAGCATAGTTCCGCAAGTCACACGTGGTTACCAGGTTACACTTCTAGAGCAATGCAGGTACAGTGCTATATCAGATGCTATTTTACAAAGTATTTTATATTTATGTATGCACTTCAGTTTGGAGCCAAGATTTTTTTTAAATTAGAGCATCCATTGGAAGGTTCTTTTTATTTTCATATTGTATTTTATTCTTACATTGTATTTCAATTGCCTTTTGCACACGGCCTTCTACCTGATTTCACCTGTCACCCGGATCTTGATGCGTGAAATCAATTGCCTTTTGCACACGGCCTTTTACATGTCACCTGGAAGTTTTTCTTTTACTTGAATATAAAGCTGTGAATTTATCATTGTATGTCATACCTGATGAAGATCCTGGTCCAGGATTCAAATTTTGTCGTTTTAAGTTAATAAAATCATCTTGTACCCGATACTATTCTTGGTGAAGCGGCAGTATACAGGTTTCGTGTTTTAGCTGTCTCTACCCTTGAGGACACAGGAATTTTTCATTTTTGCAATTTAGTTTTTTCACTTATTGGTAAAAAATATGCATTGGGGGACATTTTCAAAAACTACCGTAATTTTTGTTTTAATCACACTTTTTTTTTTTTCTCCTCACATTTTTAAACGTCTCTTATGCTGCTTTGAAAATATGTAAGAGTTAACTTTCGTGCCACTTTTGTTTGTTTTCACGCCATTTTTTTTTTTTTTATCGACAAAATTGCCAAATTGTAAATCCCGGAAAATTCTGGCGGAAGAATCTCACGTAATATTGCATGATTAATAGTGCCCAGAAAAGCAATAACAGTGTCAATAAAACCTGCGGGCGCAGTGACCATTTATATTTTAACCCTATCCCGACCCATGGCATACATGCACGTAATGGGTCGGCACCCATTCTATAACGCGGGGCCACGTCGTGGCCCAACGTCATAGCGGGTCGGGCCCGGCACCTAGCAACGGCCGGGACCCGTGGCTAATAGCTGTTAACCCTTTAGACGCGGCATTCAAAGTTGAGCACCGTGTCTAAAGTGAAAGTAAACTAATGCCGGTTAGCTCAGGGAGCTGTTCGGGATCGCCAAGGCGAAATCGCGGCATCACGAACATCTTACAGGACAGCCGGAGGGTCCCTACCTTCCTCCATGCTGTCCGATTGCCGATTGACTGCTCAGTGCCTGAGATCCAGGCATGAGTAGTGAAGCGGCAGAATCATCGATCACTGGTTTCCTATGAGAAACCACTGATCAATGTAAAAGATCAGTGTGTGCAGTGTTACAGCTATAGAGCTATAACTTAAAAAAAAAAAAAAGTGAATAAAGATAATTTAACACCTTCCCTAATAAAAGTTTGAATCACCCCCCCCCCCCCCTCTTTTCCCATAAAAAAAAAAAAACTGTGTAAATAAAAATAAACATATGTTGTGTGCGGAAATGTCTGAATTATAAAAATATATACTTAATTAAACCGCATGGTTATATCATGAAAAAAATGTATTAAAAGCGATCAAAAAGTCCGATCATTACAAAAATGGTACCGCTAAAAACTTCAGTTCACGGCGCAAAAAATTAGCTCTCATACCACCCCATACGCAGAAAAATAAAAGGTTATAGGGGTCAGAAGATGACAATTTTAATCGTATACATTTTCCTGCATGTAGTTATGATTTTTTCCAGAAGTACGACAAAATCAAACCTATAGAAGTAGGGAATAATTTTAACCGTATGGACCTACAGAAGAAAGATAAGGTGTAATTTTTACCGAAAAATTTACTGTGTAGAAACGGAAGCCCCCAAAAGTTACAAAATGGCATTTTTCTTCAATTTTGTCCCACAATGAATTATTTTTTCCGTTTCACTGTCGATTTTTGGGTAAAATGACTGATGTCATTACAAAGTACAATTGATGGCGCAAAAAATAAGCCATCATATGGATTTTTAGGTGCACAATTGAAAGAGTTATGGTTTTTTTTAAAGGTAAGGAGGAAAAAACTAAAGTGCAAAAACGGAAAAACTCAGGGTCATGAAGGGGTTAATAACTGATGGATGACATTTCCCCTGCCCCCCCCCCCCCCCCCCACACACACACACACACACTTTTGCAAAACTGGCGTGTCTAGGGTAAACATTGGCTCGTTCTCATGTATAACACTTTGAATATCTGAAAACAAGATGGGGGGGGGGGGGGTTCAAACTTTTATTAGGGAAGGGGAAAAGCCAGGATTCCTGTTTGAACATTTTAACCCCTTAATGACTCAGGCTTTTTCCATTATTGCACTTTAATTTTTCCCTCCTCACTTTCTAAAAATCATAACTCTTTTAGTTTTCCACCAACAGACCTACATGAGGGCTTGTTTTATGCGCTACAAATTTTAATCACATCAGTCATTTCACCACAAAATCTACGGTGAAACAAAAACAAATTATTATTTTACAATTTATTTTTTTACGCCATTTTGTAATTTTTAGCGACTTTTGTTTCCACGCAGTGCACTTTTTAGTATAAATGACACCTTATATTTATTTTGTACGTCTATACAATTAAAATAATACCCTATTTAATTAGGTTTGATTTGGTTTTACTTGTGCCACCCAGGCGATTGACATATTGGACAGCAAAGATGTTGTCCATTTTTAGAAGGACACAACAATGAGATCTGTCTTTGATAAAACTGTTCAAGGCAAAAAATCCTGCCAGGAGTTCTAAACAATTGATGTGTAATGAGGGTTTGTCTGTGGAGCAATTCCCTCCTGTGGATAATGGGCCACAGCGAGCTCCCCAACCCAGAAGGCTCGCATCCGATTCTATAATGAGATCTGGAAGAGAATGAAAAATGGCCTTCCCATTCCAAGATTCTATGTGGTTCAACCACCAAAGTAGTTTGTCTCTTGTTTTGGCAGTAAGAGATATCAAATCCGTGTAACCTAAGCCTTCTCTCAAATGTTGAATTTTGAGACATTGAAGGGCTCTGTAATGGAGGGGAGCCGGAAAAATGGCTTGAATTGAGGCAGAAAGAAGACCTACAATTCGAGCAATAGTTCTCAGAGAAATCATCTGTTTGTTCAGAACAGAATTAATTTCTCTCCGTATGATCTTTAACCCCTTAAGGACTCAGGGTTTTTCCGTTTTTGCACTTTCGTTTTTTCCTCCTTACCTTTTAAAAATCATAACCCTTTCAATTTTCCACCTAAAAATCCATATTATGGCTTATTTTTTGCGTCGCCAATTCTACTTTTTGGTGACATTAGTCATTTTACCCAAAAATGCACGGCGAAACGGAAAAAAAATCATTGTGCGACAAAATCGGAAAAAAAAACGCCATTTTGTAACTTTTGGGGGCTTCCGTTTCTACGCAGTGCATATTTCGGTAAAAATTACACCTTATCATTATTCTGTAGGTCCATACGTTTAAAATGATACCCTACTTATATAGGTTTGATTTTGTCGCACTTCTGGAAAAAATCATAACTACATGCAGGAAAATTTATACGTTTAAAAATGTCATCTTCTGACCCCTATAACTTTTTTATTTTTCCACGTACGGGGCGGTATGAGGACTCATTTTTTGCGCAGTGATCTGAAGTTTTTATTGGTATGATTTTTGTTTTGATCGGACTTTTTGATCACTTTTTATTCATTTTTTAATGTTACAAAAAGTGACCAAAATACGCTTTTTGGGACTTTGGAATTTTTTTGCGCGTACGCCATTGACCGTACGGCTTAATTAATGATATATTTTTATAGTTCAGACATTTACACACGCGGCGATACCACATATGTTTATTTATTTATTTTTTTACACTGTTTTAGATTTTTTATGGGAAAAGGGGGGTGAGTCAAACTTTTATTAGGGAAGGGGTTAAATGACCTTTATTAACACTTTTTTTAAACTTTTTTTTTGCACACACTGATCTCTCATCCTGATCACAAGCGTGTATTAACACGCCTGTGATCAGCATTATCGGCGCTTGACTGCTCCTGCCTGGATCTCGGGCACGGAGCAGTCATTCTTCGATCGGACACCGAGGAGGCAGGTAAGAGCCCTCCCGGTGTCCTATCAGCTGTTCGGGACGCCGCGATTTCACCGCGGCGGTCCCGAACAGCCCGACTGAGCAGCCGGGATACTTTCAGTTTCACTTTAGAAGCGGCGGTTTCACTTTAGAAGCGGCGGCTTTGACCGCCGCTTCTAAAGGGTTAATACCGCACATCGCCGCGATCGGCGATGTGTGGTATTAGCCGCGGGTCCCAGCCGTTGATTAGCGCCGGGACCGACGCGATATGATGCGGGATCGCGTAAATATACGTCCTGCGTCGTTAAAGGGTGTTTTTTTTTTTTTTTTTACTATATGGCTTCTTTTTTGTAAGTTTAGTTTTTTTGCAATATTCATGTGTTATATGTTTTGGCAGCATGTATGTATTTTTCTTACCTGTTTGTTGGGCAGTAGGTTCTGTAGTTCTGAGTGTTTTCTTTTACCGTTGTCCACAGTTCTGAGTCTGTGGTGGACAAGATGTCATAGCATTTTTTTTTTCTCTCTGTCTGCATGAGAAGAATAAGCCACACCCCCTCATCTCATCCAGCTGAGCACACAGCTACTAACCTCCCCCTGCTCTGTATTCTAAGGACACAGGTCTGCACAGGAGAAAGAACACAGAGAAGATAAGTGTTATCTGAAGGGGAGGATGAGAAGGTGCACGGGCTGGGGATGTATGGACTGCAGGGGAATAAATCTCATACTGGGAATGATGTCTATGGGGGAGATTTATCAAAACCTATGCAGAGGAAAACTTGCCCAGTTGCCCATAGCAACCAATCAGATAGCTTCTTTCATTTTTCACAGGCCTTCATAAAAATGAAAGCAGCAAGCTGATTGGTTGCTATGGGCAACTGGGCAAGTTTTCCTCTGCACCCACCGGTTTTGATAAATCTCCTCCTATATGTGAAGGGGGGGACTCCTGAATGACACATGCTGGGAGTTTGTAGTGTTTACAAACCAGTGTGCCTCCAGCTGTTGCAAAACTACAACTCCCAGCATGCCCTGACAGACTTTGGGATGTTGGGAAACACTGTTCTAGCCTATTCAGCATACACATCATGTTACACCAGGGTTTCCTAACCAGTGTGCCTCCAGCTGTTGCAAAACTACAAATCCTAGCATGCCCAAAGGCTGTGAGGGCATGCTGGCAGTTGTAGTTTTGCAACAGCTGGAGGCACCCTGGTTGGGAAACACTGATGTATGCCCTACAGAGGTGTGGTGAACTACAACCCCCAGGAGACTACAGAGGCAGCATGCTGGTGTTATACCACAGACTGAAGACTCCTGAATTACACATGCTGGGAGTTGTAGTCCCTTTTGTGTGTGTATTACAGTGTATCCCAACCAAGGCTGATTATATTAGTGTGCTGTGCATAAGGGGGCTGACCCGGGAAAATGGTAGGGTGGGTAAAGGGCGGAACAAACAAACAAAAAAAAAAAAGGAGCCGCCCCAAACCAGCAAGGCATGTGGCATGCAGGGATTTGTAGTTTTCAGCACAGCAAGAAGCAGGAAATAGAAGCAAAGTGGGGGATAAAAAGACAGCAAAGAACGGAAATAGAGTAGGCTAAACAACAAGAATAGAAATGAAACAAAACAAATAGGGTAAGTCAAAAACGGAAAAACACGTTGACCACCTGAGTACCCCTTTAATCTCCTGGAGGGGAGACTCAAAGTTGCTAGATTGGTGTTGACCATGAATCCCAGAAATTCTTCCTCCCTTGAAGGGGTCAAAACAGATTTTTTGAAATTAATTACAAACCATAGGTCTGTTAATAAGGACAGAGTGCAATGCATATGAATGTAACACAGGGAACGAGATTGAGCCATGATAAGGATATCGTCAAGATATATTATAAGTCGGACACCTCGACTTCTGAGCATGGCTACAACAAGCTTCATTATTTTTGTGAAGCACCAAAGTGAGGAGGCTAGACCGAATGGGTGGCAATTGAATTGCCAAATCTGATCTTTCCATAGAAAACAAAGGTCATTTCTTGATTGTGGATGGATTGGAACTGCATCCTTCAGATCTATCTTTATAAGCCAATCTTTGTGGCGTAGTTAATCTCTTAATAAATGAATCCCTTCCATTTTGAAGTGTCGAAACTTCACAAAATTGTTTAGGATTTTGAGATTGATTACTGGTCTGAAACCTCAGTCTTTCTTTTTTACCAAGAAAATGTTGCTTAGAAAAAGATTTGGATGTGGAGAGACCGGAACAATGTCATTTTTTTTTTTTGAGATAATTCTTCTATTTCTGAGTCTACGAGAAGTTGATCTTCCTTGGAAAATTGAATGGGATGAGGAAGATGAATTTGGATGGGAAGACTTACAAACTCTATCTGAAAACCTACAATGGCTTCTAACACCCAAGTGTCCAAGGTGATCATGGACCAAACTTGGGAATAATGTTGTAATCTGCCTCCGAGAGAAATGTGGAAAAAAGGTGAAAAAATTTGACTTACCTGATGAAGGTCTGGACTTGCAAAATCCACGTTGGCGTCTAGTCTTCCATGGTCGACTTCTATACGGGAAGAATGAAGTTTGTTGGAATTGTCCTGAAGAAGTCCATGTAGGAGTTTGGGATTTGTTAAAGTAGGAGGAACCTCTGAACTGGTTACGGTCAGTGTTAGATCGGCCGGGAAAGCAGCTCCTGCCTCTCCCGGCCCTGGTGAAAACCTTTCTCTGAAATACTTTTTAATGGAAGATTGGGCCTTGTCTAAAGATGAGAACAATACCACATATTTGTTAAGTTCTTTTATAAAGGATTCTCCAAAGAGTAATGGGTCTTTGGAATCTCCAATATCAGAATTCGCTAAATTCGTCAATTGAGGATCAAGCCTCATGAGTAGAGAACGTCTCTGTTCGGTATAAAGGGCCGCATTAGTATTGCTAAAAAAGCATATAGTTCTTTGTATCCAGCCTCTTAAAATGGATACATCTATGGGTTTGTTAGAGGCAATGGTCTCCTCAGTGAGGTCCGTTATTTTAGAAAGAGGTCCTATAGATGTCTTGACATGACTTGAAGGACCTATCTATAACTTTTTTGGGGTTGTTCCCCGCTTTCATTATATACTTGACCAAAGTAGGGTCAATATCGGGGGTAATAGTAGTAGATTCAGGTAAGGTAGGTCTGGGACATTCGGCACATAGTTTTTTGCGAGCCATTTTGTCAAGGGGCTTTTTAAGCCAAACTTTTAAATATTGAGCAACATTAGGGTGAGGAGTCCATTCTCCTGACTTGGGGTACTTTATTTGGCTAGGGTCAAAATATGGAGTGCCCTTACAATCTAGAATTTGAGGATCAGAAGTATCATGTAAAGATAAAGTGTCATTTTCAAAATCTAAAATGTCATCAGAATCTGAATTGTGGTCAAAATCATCATGAATGGGTACATCAGATGAAGAACCACTAGAGGCAATAACATAAGAATCTGGCTTATTTCTAGCAGATTTTTTATTCCATTTATGAGGTTCTTCCTCATGGGTTAAGGGTCTAGAGTGTGTGGGTAGGACACTGGAATTTTTGTCATGTTTAACATGCATTTTAGTATGAGATACTTGATCCCCTTGAAATTTAATATACTTTTTGGAGATAGATTTTAAGGGATCGTCTTGACAGTGACGCCTCTTATGTGACACACTTCCTTCTTTATGAAAACCCTTAGCCATTTAAGATGTAGATTCATCCGCAGATCAATAGATGTCAGATGGAATAGATGCATGGGGTTTAAAAATTTTTTGATGAGTGGAATGAGACATAGCTGAAAACATAGATTTTGTTATAGAATCCTGCATAGAGGACATAGCTTGCTTTACAGCAGAATTAATAAATTTATTCACTGTAACAGTGACTAGGGAGTGAATGTGGTCCTCATTAATGTATGTGACCTCATTAATTTCAGCCATAGGAACATCCATGTTATCTGAGATCATATTAAATTATTTGTGTGTGTATATATATATATATATATATATATATATATATATATATATATATAAATATATATATATTACAGCAAACAACTACCTGTAGAATTAAACTACCAATAAATATTTAATGCAGATATTGATAATAATACAGACAGACAAGGCTATCCCTATAATATATAGAGTATATAGATATATACAGATATGAGCAAAGGAATGACCTCAATTGAACTTCCCAATAAGGGGTCTTATGTAGAGGAGGAGGATATATATATTGTAATAGTAGCAGAGAAAGTGGCAACACTGTAGCGCAGCAGAGAGGCTCCAGCGGCAATAGCGACATCTGAAGCGTAACAGCTAATAAATACAACTACGTCACAAGTGAAGCAGGGGAATAGACGGGAGAAGCTAAGAGCCAGCGCGCGCACGGAACAACGGGTGATCGGCGAAACCAAGTTAGGATGAAAATAGGGGGGAAGGAAATATAAAATGAATATTTAATAAGTAAGAGAGAAGGGGAAAAATTATTATAAGAAGTGATGGTATACTAGGGCAAAATAGAGAAGAGGAAATACATATAATGGGCAATAAACAATTTTAAAGATAGAAAATGAGATATATATATATATATATATATATATATATATATATATATATATAAATGTATATATAGATAGATAGATAGATAGATAGATAGATAGATAGATAGATGTGTATAGTAAAATAAAAGGAAATAATGTCCAAAAAACAAGGAGATATATATAAGGAATAAAATAGATTAAATGAAATAAAATAAATAAAATCAATTAAATCAATATATTTCATAAAGCACAAATATAATGAATAGAGAAAATTTCTTCAACATCTTATCTCATGAAATGAGCAGCAAAGAAGAGGATATGTCAGTTGTGTCATATATCAGTTATGCCTTAATATGATTGGCTGTTCACATATATTGTATGCATGATTACAATAAGTGTCTAAGTTGTGTCTTTCATTTTTACCAGGCCTCTCTAAAAAATGAAAGAAGCCATCTGATTGGTTGCTATGGGCAACTGCACCACTCTTCCTCTTCACAAGTTTTGATAAATCTCCCCCAATGTGTGGATGTGTGTGTGTATGTTCCAGCATCACGTCCAAACGGCTAAAGATATTAACATGAAACTTGGCACACATGTTACAACAAACATAGGATAGGTAATTTAACCCTTATTCACCCCCATTTGCCAGGGTCAGGGGTTTTGTTCAAAGTCCTATACAAGTCTATGGGAATTATTTGTTACTGCATAACTTCCAATCGGCTGGAGATATTTCGATAATACTTGGTCACATGTTACATATATGTCCACTTAAAATATAGGATAGTTAATTTAACCCTTAACTACTCCCATTTGTGATGTCAGGGTTTTTGTTTAAAGTCCCATGCAAATCAATGGGAAATGTATGTTCCTACATAACTTCAGCACGGCTGGAGATATTTCAATACCTGATACACATATTATGGGTTGTGATAGGAGGTCGGGAAAGGTGGACGGGATGGGATAGGAGGTCGGGATAGGAGGTCGGGATATGAGGGGAAAGGTGGACGGGATGGGATAGGAGGTCATGATAGGAGGACGGGAAAGGTGGATGGGATTGGAGGTCGAGATAGGAGGTCGTAATAGGAGGTCGGGATAGGACGTCAGGATAGGAGGACGGGATATGACAACAATATATGAAGACAGGATATAAAGTCAAAAGCTTCCTACTTTGTTTCTTTTCCTCCCCAACAAGCATTAGGAAGGAAAAACCAGGCAACACCGGGTACTCAGCAAGTTAATTATATAAATAATAACTATAAATTTTAAGGTTGAAAATACACACTGCACACCTTGATAATTTTAGGACACGTACATGCTGCCGTACCCACTAAATTTTAATTCCAAAGGATAGGGGATAAGATGTCTGATCACAGAGGTCCTGCCGCTGGGGACCCCCCCCCCCAATATAGCATGCGGCACCCACCGGTTTCTGGTCCGGAAGCGCTGGAGGATCTGGGTCCTCGGGAACGGAAGTTCGTGATGTCACGACTCCGCCCTCATGTGACGGCATGCCCCGTCCCCTCAATGCAAGTCTATGGGAGGGGGCGCTTCCGGACCAGAAACAGGTGGGTGCCGCATGCTATATTGCGGGGTTCCCCAGCGGCGGGACCCCCGCGATCAGACATCTTATCCCCTATCCTTTGGATAGGGGATAAGATGTCTAGAGGTGGAGTACCCCTTTAAAGGGGTACTCCTGTGGTTAACATTTTTGGCTATAGTGCATCATCTTTTAATGTTCATGTTTTTTGCAATTGACATGTATTATATGTTTGTGTAGCTTGTGTCTTTTTTTTTCTTACCTGTTTGTGGGCCAGGAAGTTCTGTAATTCTGTGTTGGATTTCTTACTGTTGTCCACAACGTCAGCATGTTAGGATTAGGCTGTGGACAACATGTCAGGGCTTCTTTTTTCTCTGTTCGTTCAGAACTGCATGAGAGAAATAAGCCACGGCCCCTCATCTCCCCCTCCTGGAGGACTCAGGTGTGCATGAGAGAAAGAAACCAGAGCAGGGGGAGAGAGAGGACATACTTCTGAGGACGCAGGTCTCCACTGAAAGAAGAAATTAAGCGGATCCCTCCAAGGAACAAACCAGGATAGAGGCAGCGCACAGGACTTCAAAGGTAAAATGGTTTATTTACCCGGCATGCAACGCGTTTCGCTGGATAACCAGCTTCATCAGGCATGTTGAGGGTGGAGATACACAGGGTATTTATACACAACAGTTAACCCGCACATTGCTGGAATAAAAGCAATAGGCAGGAGCTCATAAAACACACATATAAAAAAATTGTAAAATACAAAAAAATATATATAAAAATAAATAAATAGCAAAATTATATATATCCACATACCCAACTGGAAAAATTGGATATGTATATACATAAAATATAAAATATAAAATGTGTCAATAAATTTGTAATATATTTATAATATGTTATGATAATAGAAGGCAAGTCAAGTCACACAGCGTTCTCAATCATCTCATTTAAACCACCAGGGAAAAGGGAACCAAGTGAAAAAATCCAATATGATTCTCTATTAATTAGCCTTTGGAAACGATTTTTTATAATAGATGGTATGACTTCAATGATTTTTAATTTAAGACAGTCAAAATTCCCAGAGTGTATTTGACATATGTGTCGTGAGACACTGTGTAGCATGAATTGTCTTCCCACATTAGAACGATGTTTATTCATGCGGGACCGCACTGTCTGAACAGTGCGGCCCACATACTGCAAACCGCAAATACAAGATAAAAGGTAAACCGCATAGCTGCTTTCGCAATCATGCGTTCCCTTAATCCGAAATACATTTTTCGAAATATTACAAACAAAATTATCACCTTTTTCTATCATGATGCAGCATTTACATCTCATTTTACCACAGGGGATAGTGCCATTATCCTGTCCTACATGATTAGATACAACAAAACGATTATTCTTAAGACCGTCACTGGGGGCCACCAAATTAGGCAGATTTTGTGATCTGCGGAATGTGACACCTGGGTGGTCAGGTAGAATATCTTTAAGTATCGGATCACCTTTTAATATATACCAATATTTATTGAATATTGTTTTTATCTTGGGTGCTGCGCAATTAAAATTGGTAACGAAATTATGACTATAATTCTTCTTGGATTTTTTATTATTTTTACAATCAATTTGACATTTATCGATTGTGGGATTTATAATTTCTTTCTTAATATCATTCGCATTAGTTTTATCAATTATCAAATCCTCTTGTCGTTGTCCCTTAGCCTGATTAAAAGCTTTATTTAGAATCGATTTTGGATAGTTTTTCTCTCTAAAGCGATTCTGTAAAATACGTGATTGTTCCAAAAAGTCAGAATTAGATGTACAATTTTTTCTGATACGCAAATATTGCCCATAGGGCACATTACGGATCCACTGGGGATAATGGGAACTATTGAAATCCAATAGACTATTTATGTCCACTGGTTTAAAAAATGTTTTTGTTTTTATACGGCCATCCGAATCCTTTCTGAGTTGAAGATCAAGAAAGTCAATAGAGGAAGAAGAGCAGTGAATGGTAAATTTTAGACCCCAGGTGTTAGAATTAAGAGTGTCAACAAAATCATGTGCTTGAGAAGAAGAGCCTGTCCAAATAATGAACAGGTCATCAATATATCGCCTATAAAAGGCGACATACCGATTAAAAACAGGGGACTGTGTGATATGTGAGGACTCGAAACGCCCCATGACCAAATTAGCATAACTGGGGGGCGAATCGAGTCCCCATCGCACAGCCCCTGCATTGTCTGTAAATGGTATCATTAAAACTAAAAATATTGTGTTCTAAAATAAAAAAAATAGATTCGATAATGAACAGTACTTGGGTGAGTGAAAAATTGCCATCTGAGAGGAAAACCTCCTTTATGGCCGCTAGACCTATAGAGGTGGTAATATTAGAATAAAGTGCACAAACATCTTTTGTTCTCTACAACCTTTTGTTCTCTCTCTTCCCTCCTATCTTAAAGATTCTACACAGCTAATTAGGGAGGTTAGCAATATTATTTTTCCAGCTGATTTTTTGTTTTTGACTCTTGATGTTTGTGCACTTTATTCTAATATTACCACCTCTATAGGTCTAGCGGCCATAAAGGAGGTTTTCCTCTCAGATGGCAATTTTTCACTCACCCAAGTACTGTTCATTATCGAATCTATTTTTTTTATTTTAGAACACAATATTTTTAGTTTTAATGATACCATTTACAGACAATGCAGGGGCTGTGCGATGGGGACTCGATTCGCCCCCCAGTTATGCTAATTTGGTCATGGGGCGTTTCGAGTCCTCACATATCACACAGTCCCCTGTTTTTAATCGGTATGTCGCCTTTTATAGGCGATATATTGATGACCTGTTCATTATTTGGACAGGCTCTTCTTCTCAAGCACATGATTTTGTTGACACTCTTAATTCTAACACCTGGGGTCTAAAATTTACCATTCACTGCTCTTCTTCCTCTATTGACTTTCTTGATCTTCAACTCAGAAAGGATTCGGATGGCCGTATAAAAACAAAAACATTTTTTAAACCAGTGGACATAAATAGTCTATTGGATTTCAATAGTTCCCATTATCCCCAGTGGATCCGTAATGTGCCCTATGGGCAATATTTGCGTATCAGAAAAAATTGTACATCTAATTCTGACTTTTTGGAACAATCACGTATTTTACAGAATCGCTTTAGAGAGAAAAACTATCCAAAATCGATTCTAAATAAAGCTTTTAATCAGGCTAAGGGACAACGACAAGAGGATTTGATAATTGATAAAACTAATGCGAATGATATTAAGAAAGAAATTATAAATCCCACAATCGATAAATGTCAAATTGATTGTAAAAATAATAAAAAATCCAAGAAGAATTATAGTCATAATTTCGTTACCAATTTTAATTGCGCAGCACCCAAGATAAAAACAATATTCAATAAATATTGGTATATATTAAAAGGTGATCCGATACTTAAAGATATTCTACCTGACCACCCAGGTGTCACATTCCGCAGATCACAAAATCTGCCTAATTTGGTGGCCCCCAGTGACGGTCTTAAGAATAATCGTTTTGTTGTATCTAATCATGTAGGACAGGATAATGGCACTATCCCCTGTGGTAAAATGAGATGTAAATGCTGCATCATGATAGAAAAAGGTGATAATTTTGTTTGTAATATTTCGAAAAATGTATTTCGGATTAAGGGAACGCATGATTGCGAAAGCAGCTATGCGGTTTACCTTTTATCTTGTATTTGCGGTTTGCAGTATGTGGGCCGCACTGTTCAGACAGTGCGGTCCCGCATGAATAAACATCGTTCTAATGTGGGAAGACAATTCATGCTACACAGTGTCTCACGACACATATGTCAAATACACTCTGGGAATTTTGACTGTCTTAAATTAAAAATCATTGAAGTCATACCATCTATTATAAAAAATCGTTTCCAAAGGCTAATTAATAGAGAATCATATTGGATTTTTTCACTTGGTTCCCTTTTCCCTGGTGGTTTAAATGAGATGATTGAGAACGCTGTGTGACTTGACTTGCCTTCTATTATCATAACATATTATAAATATATTACAAATTTATTGACACATTTTATATTTTATATTTTATGTATATACATATCCAATTTTTCCAGTTGGGTATGTGGATATATATAATTTTGCTATTTATTTATTTTTATATATATTTTTTTGTATTTTACAATTTTTTTATATGTGTGTTTTATGAGCTCCTGCCTATTGCTTTTATTCCAGCAATGTGCGGGTTAACTGTTGTGTATAAATACCCTGTGTATCTCCACCCTCAACATGCCTGATGAAGCTGGTTATCCAGCGAAACGCGTTGCATGCCGGGTAAATAAACCATTTTACCTTTGAAGTCCTGTGCGCTGCCTCTATCCTGGTTTGTTCCTTGGAGGGATCCGCTTAATTTCTTCGCCTGTTTGTCCAGGAGCAGCTGCCGCTCTTCGCCCGTTGCAGGGTCACTTCACGCCTTCACCATAGTTGTACTTGGTCGCAGTACAACTAGACTTGGTGAGCAAGTTCTCTTGTCTATTATCTTTGCTTTTACATTACGCTATCACACTAGGAGCGCTCTCCTTGTTTGTCTATCCACTGAAAGAAGACAGAGAAGATAAGAGTGTTATCTGAAGGGGAGGATAACAGTGCACGGGCTGGGGATGTATAGACTGCAGGGGAATAAATCTCGGACTGGGGATGATTTCTGTGTGTGAAGGGGGGGGGGACTCCTGAATGACACATGCTGGGAGTTGTAGTCCCTGTTATGTGTGTGTATGCTAGTGTTTACAAACCAGTGGTGCCTCCAGCTGCTGAACAACTACAACTCCCAGCATGCTCTGACAGCCTTTGGGCATGCTGGGAGTTTTAGTTTTGCAACAGCTGGAGGCACACTGGTTGGGAAACACTGTCCTAGCCTATTCAGCATACACATCATGTTACACCAGTGTTTCCAAACCAGTGTGCCTCGAGCTGTTGCAAAACTACAACTCCCAGCATGACCTGACAGTCTTTGGACATGCTGGGAGTTGTAGTTTTGCAACAGCTGGAGGCACACTGATTGGGAAATACTGGCCTAGCCTATTATGTATATTACAAACAAAGTGCATTGTTTCACAGCCAGAATGTCTTCAGCTGTATCAAAACTACAACTCCCAGCATGCCTGGACAGCTTTTAGCTGCAACACCTGAAGGCACCCTGGTTGGGAAACACTGGTGTATGCCCTATATAGGTGTGGTGAACTACAACCCCCAGGAGACTACAGAGGCAGCATGCTGGTGTTATACCACAGACTGAAGACTCCTGAATGACGCATGCTGGGAGTTGTAGTCCCTTTTGTGTGTGTATGCCAGTGTATCCCAACCAGGGCTGATTATATTAGTGTGCTGTGTATAAGGGGGCTGACCCGGGAAAATAGTAGGGTGGGTAAAGGGCGGAACGAACAAACAGTAAAAAAAAGGAGCCGCCCCAAATCAACAAGGCATGTGGCATGCTGGGATTTGTAGTTTTCAGCACAGCACGAAACAGGAAATAGAAGCAAAGATAGGAAAACAAAGTGGGGGATAAAAAGACAACAAAGAATGGAAATACAGTAGCCTAAACAACAAGAATAGAAATGAAAGAAAACAAATAGGGTAAGTCAAAAACGGAAAAACACATTGACCACCGGAGTACCCCTTTAAAATAGAATAAGGAACAAAATAATTGTGTAAGAATTTTTACAGACTACGTAAATAACCCATATGTGGCACAAAACATTTTCCTTAAAAAAAAAAAGAAACATCCATAGTAATACAGCTTCATGCACCTTTTGGGATGGGTAACGTACCGAGACTTTTTTTTTTTTTTTGAGGCTTCACTATTGTTTATGTGCCTGTTGGTGCTGCGCTGTCTTCCTTCCTGGTGTAAACTCCTGCCTCAGCGCAGCAACGAAAGACTCCGCCCACCAGCGTCACAAAATGCGGGCTCAAAATAAAACAAAAAGGCCTCCAGAGTACGGATTTTCATCGTGCGGCATAGTATGTTTTTTTTTTAAATCAGATATTTTTATTAAGATTTTAAACAGTTTTACAACAAAAACAATACACCATCAATAAACCCCCCCTCCACCCACCCCACCCACCTTACAAACAAAACGTCCGTCTCTCCCCACCGCAGCATCAATAATACACACTAGTATTGAACTAGAGGTTCAAATATACCCATATCCCAATGAACTCGCTCCCTTACATCTTACACACATACCGCAACAAGCAGCACCTACAGGCATTCCAACAGAGCTACCAAGGAAACACAAAGATAGTGAGTAAGGAAGGAAGGATGCCACATACAGAAATCCCCAGAATTCGAGCCAAACATACCACGGCAAGTACAGCCCAAGGACTCAGTCATTTACGAGTCAGTTGTCGGGGGGTCAAAATAGTGAACCCAGGGTCCCCAAACACCATAAAATTTCCGTTCAACATTACGTTTAATATATATCCCTTTCTCCAAGCGCACTATCTGCCGTAAACTTTTAATAAGATCAGCCACTCCCGGAGGAGACGGTCTGATCCAGAACTGCGCAATCAGTTTCCTGGCTTGATACAACACCCGTAAGATCCCCACTTCTCTCAATGAGGGTTCTTCATCACAGCCAATATGGCCAAGTAAGCATACCTTAGGTTCTCTAGGCAGTGTAACCCCATAAATATCCCTGATAAGATGTAACACATCAGCCCAATATATATCTAAGACGGGACACGCCCACATCATGTGAAGCAGATGAGCCTCCAACGCACCACACCGAGGACAGGCAGAGTCAGACCGCACCCCAATAGTATGTAAGAATAGTGGGGTCTTATACACCCTGTGCAAAAAGAACAGCTGCGACAGTCTATTAGACTCCGACAGGGACAATGACGGGGTAAGCGACAAAGCAGTAGACCATTCTTCGTCACTCAGCCCGCCAAGGTCTCTCTCCCACTTTGTTCTGACTGTTAAGGGGAAACGTTCATGATAAAAACCCAAGAGCTCACCGTACAGCCCAGAAATAACTCCCGCAGAGTCCCTCTTCATAACTACAGATTCAACGACCCTGTTAGTTTGTACCTCCAGCAGTCGCAGCCGATTCTGAGTTTCGTACACATGACGGAGTTGCAGGTATCGATAAAATGAGGAACACGGTAAAGCGAACTCCTCCTGCAAATCCTCAAAAGTTCGGACTACCCCCTGTACAGCCAGCTGCCCCACTTCGCACAGTCCCTTTCTCTCCCAATAACCGGCATCCACAAAAGAGCAGAATACTGGCAAGCCCGGGTTACGCCACAGCGGTGTACACGACATGAAACTTGTAATACCTAGTAGCTTACGCGTGTGGCCCCAAAGCTTGCAGAGAAGCTGAGCAGTGGGAGAGGAATCCGGAGGTCTGGTCAGGGCTCCAATTTCCAGAATATACAATGGCAGGCATAGTATGTTTTTAATATTTTTTAATTTCTGAGGAGGGTGGATGGGTAGTTGCGGGATAGTGCAGCTATTTAGTGCCAGGCAGGCCAGTCAGGGTGTCACCCGATGCGGTACGCCCCCCCCCCCCCCCCACCCCCCGTCACTCTCTAGCAATGCTACTGGTAATAAAGGGTAGATAAAGAACTTCAGCTATTAACATAAGGGAAAACTTTTCTGCTTTAAAAAATGCTTTTGTAAGCGGGTTTTCCGGGTTTTGCTAACGTGTGATTTATTTATCAAGGTCGTGCGACTATTTGATAAATTGGTCACATGTAAGCAAAAGTAAGTTTAAAAACAATTGTCATATAAAAGCCATATGTTTGAAAAGAATGATAACTCTCCTTCTGAGTTGTATTTCTCTGGGACATTTTCATATATATCTAATATCTGAGCCATTAATTAACTTCTACTTACCAATAGTATTTTATTAATAGTACTTACCAATTAGTAATTACCAAGGCTGTAGCTTACCATTCACTGGCTTATTATGTGTTTTATCTTCGATTATTTACAGACTTAGCAAGTGCATTTTACTCTCTGAAAGGACTAAGGCATGTGATTGCCTCCAGACAACTCTATTAAACATTTCAGAAGTTGATGAGTTGGAAAATAAAAGAAAAATTGGAATAGATGATTGGGACGATCACAGCAGTGCATCAAGTTACTTTTTTGAGGTAAAATCTATTTCATATATCAAGTAATGTAGCATTTGTTATTTATATAACCTTACCATAATTATCCTATACATTTCAAAATGGGTAGCAAGAAGATTAAAAAAGGGTGCTTTCAAATTTTGTTTTCAGTGCCCTTTAGAAGTTCATGTTTGTAGGATTTCTTCACAGATGCCACTGTATAGGCATATAGTGGCGTTGGTTACCCAATAGGCTCCAATGTTAATAAAAAGTATATTGATGGTATTCGTTTTTTTTTTTTTACTAGATATCTCTGTATGGAATAGCGAAGTAGATTTGCCCTTTTATGTATTGCAGAAAAAAAGGAAACCAGTGTGTTTCAGATATATTATACACCCTTTATCATATCTAAACATATTATTGATGATTGTGCATTAAGGGGTACTCCCCTGGAAAACATTTTTTTTAGCCTTTTCAGTACTTATCAGCTTCTGTATGTTCCAGAGGAAGTTCTTTTGTTTTGAATTTTCTTTCTGTCTGACCACAGTGCTCTCTGCTGACACCTTTGTCCATTTTAGGAACTGTCCAGAGTAGAAGCAATTCCCCATAGCAAACCTATCCTGCTCCAGAAAGTTCCTAAAATGGACAGAGGTGTCAGCAGAGAGCACTGTGGTCAGACAGAAAGGAAATTCAAAAAGAAAAGCACTTCCTCTGTAGTATACAGTAGCTGATAAATACTGGAAGGATTAAGATTTTTAAATAGAAGTAATTTACAAATCTGTTTAACTTTCTGGCACCAGTTGATAAAAAAAAAAAAAAAAATGTTTTCCAAGGAAGTACCCCTTTAAACATGTAAGCGTTACTGTGAATAAAAACAACTTTTCACATGTTAATCACACATGTGAAAAGTTGGTGATCTCGACGGGTCTCTCTCCTTCTGCAATCTTGAGTTATTAGTCAGTGAAGCAGGCGGCATTGCATAGACTTCTATATAGAGAAATGGATGGATCTCTTGGCCTGCCGGAGAGCAGAATATTTTCTTGGCTAATAACTCACGATTGCAGCAGATCTCAGTAGTGAGACCCAGTGGGATCAACAACTTTTGACATGTCTGATCAACATGTGAAAAGTTGTTTTTAATTACAAATATCTCTCAAATTAAGAGCTCCACATGTCCCTAGAGTGCATGCATAGAAACACACATATGTTGGCTCCATGATCTACTGGTGTTGATGGGGCTGGAGCATCATCTTATTTTTGATCTTGATACGACACCCACCCGACCTTGGGTATATCGCTGATGCTCTAACCTACATGTGATGGAAATTCTTCCACCCACATGCTAGTGCTGATAAATGTTCATATGTAAACCATATGTAGTGTGATTCTTCACTCATTTACCTTCTATGTGTCTACATATATTAATTTGTTAACAAGATAAAAATAAAAAGGGAGTATTACTTCTGGATATACAGTGTTGCATGTTATCTTAAATATACATTGCATTTAAAAAGTTTTTAGAACCTTTCCCCTTTTTACATTTTGTTATGATGAGGCCTTGTGTTAAAAAAAAAAAAAAAAAACAACATGTCCTCCCTTCATTGTGCACTTAATGCCCCTTAATAATCGAGCAGAATTTTAGAAAAGACAATATTAGACATTGCAAATCTATTAAAAATAAAAACATTTATACATTTTGCATGGCCGAGTATTCAGACCCTTTGCTTTCATGCAATTTTATCAGATTTATCTGCGGGAGCCTCACATTTATTTTCATCATCTATGAGATGTTTCTACACCTGTGGTAAATTTAGTTGATTGGACATAATTTGCAAAGATCTCACAGTTGCAGGGCTGCCATCAAAAATTCCGGGGCCCCTTACACAGCTCAAGGTCTCCTCTCTCCCCATGGCACATGTTGGATATTATTAAAGTATCGGGCTCAGAAACATAAAATAATACCTCCATTTCAGGGCGTCTTCTCTGTTCGGAGTTGTTAACTTTTCTCTCTCTTCTCCATCTGTTCTGGGTCATCATGAAGACGTCTCCCGACCACAACTTGTCTTCACCGAATCTGCCAGACAAACATATTAGGATTCTTGCTACAGCAAAATTCTCACCTTACACCCCCCCCTATATATATTACACTGCCCCATATAGTATTAGATTCCTCTGTGGCCCTGTATAGTACTAGGCCCCCTCACATTGCCCCCATACAGCATTAGGCCCCCTCATATTGCTCCCATAAAGCTCTCTCACATCGCCTCCAGAGTAGCAGGCCCCCTCACATTACCACCATAAACTAGCAGGTCAGAAACGTTGCCCCCGTAAAGTATTAGGGCCCAAACATTGCCAGCATGGAGTATAAGGCCCCAAGCATTGCCCCTATAGATTCCAATGCCCCCTTATATTGCCCCATAGGTTATTATGCCCCTTACTTTCTCCTATAGATTATTATACCCCCTTATATTGTCCCATAGACATTATGCCTCCTTAAATTGCCCCATAGATCATTATTCCCCCTTACATTGTCCCATAGATCAATATGCCCCCTTACATTGTCCCATAGGTCATTATGCCCCCTTACATTGAATAGAAAAGAAAAAAACTTCACTCACCTCTCCATCGTTCCCCCGCAGCTCCTGTCCTTTTTCTTCTGTCTTAGCTTCCTGCGCAGACAACATCATTAGGAGCTCCTCATTAGGCTCCTTCCTGTCACGTGAGCCGCCACTACACGTTCAACACTGTGTGCGTCTTAAAAGCGCACTCAGTTTTGAAAGTTGCAGCCCTTCGGGGATTCGGGACAGGTGTCCTGAATCCCCTGGCGGCCTCCCCTTCAGCTGGGGGGGATGCGACGGGGCCCGCAGTTGAAGGGTCCGGTTACCCCACTGCAGGGACGCTGTCATAACGGTTCCTAGCATGGGAGTTACAGGCCGCAGGGTGCAACCATAGGGCTCCGGGCCACCTGGAGGCCCGTGCCTCTTACTGGGGTACTGGCTGTACCCCCCTGATGGCAGCCCTGCAGAGTTGACACATCAGAGCAAAAGCTAAGCCATGCGGAAAGAAAATAAGTGCCTATATAGCTCAGAGACAGGATTGTGTGGAGAGCAGTACAAACACTTTCTGCTGCAAGAGCATGGAAGTTTGGAACAGCCAGGACTCTTCCTAGAGCTAGCCACCCCACTACGCTACACTAAATAATCAGGGCAGAAGGCGCTTTGTTAGAGAGGTGACCAAGAATGCAATCATCACTGCAGCTGATTACAAAGATCCTGTGTGCAGATGGGAGAAACTTCTAGAAGGTCAACGATCCTAGCAGTAAATTTCCTCCAAAGCAACAGCCTGAGTAGAATGGCGCTGGACACACAAGTACGGACTAAAATAATTTATTCACCCATGATGCAACACGTTTCACAGATAGACTGCTTCATCAGGCATACCTATTTGTGAAACGTGTTGCATCATGGGTGAATAAACGATCTGAGTCCCTACTTGTATGTCCAGTGCCATTCTACTCCTGTTGTTGCTTTGGAGGAAATTTACTGCTGCGAGTGTATCACAACATCATGGGGCAGAGAGTACCATATTCTCACTGCTCTTACAGTAAATAATCCACATCTGTGATGATTTGAAACCTTCTTTCCTCTACATAGTTACATAGTTCATAAGGTTGAAAAAAGACCTGAGTCCATCAAGTTCAACCTATATCCCTAATGAGTCCCTACTGAGTTGATCTAGAGGAAGGCAAAACAACCTCATACTAGAGGTAAAAATTCCTTCCCGACTCCAAATCTGGCAGTCAGAATAAATTTCTGGATCAACGTTCTGTCCCTATAAATCTAGTATGCATAACCAGCAATGTTATTACTCTCCAAAAATGCATCCAGACCCCTTTTGAATTTCAGATTTCCCCATGACCACCTGCTCTGGCAGAGAGTACAAGTTGATGTAGAAACCTTCTTTCCTTAAGACGTAGAGGATGCCCCCTTGTTATTGATACAGTCCTGGGTATAAATAGATCATGGGAGAGATCCCTGTATGGTCCCCTGCTATATTTATACATAGTTATAAGGTCTCCCCTAAGCCTTCTTTTTTCTAAACTAAATAACCCCAATTCTGATAATCTTCCTGGGTACTGTAGTCCTCCCATTCCCGTATTACCTTGGTTGCCCGTCTTTGAACCCTCTCCAGCTCCACTATATCTTTCTTGTACATTATTCTATGTGTGGTCTGACTAGTGATTTGTACAGCGGTAGAATTATTTCCTTGTTGTGGGCCCCTATTGAGGCACCCCATGATTTTATTTGCCTTGGCAGCAGCTGCACGAAACTGGTCACTACAACTAAATTTACTGTTAACTAAGACTCCTAAATACTTTTTTACATCACTCGTCCCAAGTGTGCTCCCATTTAATACATAATCCCAGCACCAGATTATTTTTCCCCATGTGCATAACCTTACATTTATCAGTGTTGTACCTCATCTTCCACTTCCCAGACCAAACCTCCAACCTATCCAGATCCATTTGTAATAGTGCACTGTCCTCTATAGTGTTTACCGCTTTACAGAGTTTAGTATCATCTGCAAAGATTGATACTTTACTATTCAACCCCTCTACAAGGTCAATAATCAATCTATTAGATAGAAGCGGACCCAAGACTGACCCCTGTGGTACCCCACTAGTAACAGTCACCCAATCAGAATAAGTACCATTAATAACCACCCTATTACTGAGCCAATTACTTACCCACTTACATTCTCCCCCAGCCCCATCCTTCTCATTTTATGCACCAATCTTTTATGTGGTACCGTATCAAATGCTTTGTAAAAATCCAGATATATGACATCAAGCGATTGCCCCTGGTCCAGTCTGGAGCTCACCTCCTCATAAAAGCTGATCAGGTTAGTTTGACAGGACCGATCCCTCATAAATCCATGCTGATATGGGGTCATACATTTATTTTTATCAAGATACTCCAAAATAGCATCTCTTTTACATACAACCAAGCATAATTTACATACAACCAAGGTTAAACTAACAGGCCTATAATTCCTAAGGTCACCTTTTGACCCCTTTTTAAATATTGGCACCACATTAGCCATGCACCAGTCCTAGGGAACAGTCCCTGTCACTATAAAGTGCCTGAATATTAAAAATAGGGGGTCTGTCTATTACATTACTTAATTCCTTTAGAACATGGGGGTGAATGCCATCTGTACCTGGTGATTTGTCTATTTTGATTTTTTTGTAGGCAGCACTGTACTTCTTCCTGGGTTAGACAGGTGACCTGTACAGGGGAGTTTACCTTATCTTGCTGTATTTCACCTGGAATTTCATTTTCCTCAATGAATACTGTAGAGAAGAATTTGTTTAATATATCTGCTTTTTCCTGATCCCCGTTTATAATTTATTCTTTATCGTTTTTTTTTTTTTTTTTTTAAAGGGCCAGCATTTTCATTTTTAAACTTTTTGCTATTTATATAGTTAAAGAACATTTTGGGGTTAGTTTTACTCTCTTTGGCAATGAGTCTTTCTGTCTCTATTTTTGTGGCTTTCACCTGTTTTTTACATATTCTACATTTTTCTCTATGGTTTAATGCTTCTTCACTGTCGTCCTGTTTTTAGTAGTTTAAATTCTTTATTTTTGTCATTTATTGCCCCCTTAACATTTTTATTCATCCATATTGGAGTAGAGAATGCCCCCCTTGTGATCGTTACTGGCTTAGGTATAAAAAGATTACTAGAAAAATCTCCATGTCCATTCATAAATTTGTACATTGTGATCAGAGCACCACTAAGGCATCTTTTTTCCAAACTAAATAACCCCAAACTTGATAACCTGTCTTGGTACTGTAATCCTGCCATACCATTAATTATTTCTGTTGCCCTCCTCTGCATCCTTTACTGTTCAGCCATGTCTTTTTTATATACAGGGGCCCAAAATTGGACACAATTCTCCATATTCTCTGCGTTAGATCGCGGGAGGCGGCGCAGGACGTAAATATACATCCTGCGTCGTTAAAGGGTAGCTCCCACCATCCTATATTTTTTTTCTGTCCCTGCCTATTGCCAATCTATCCCTAACCCCCTCCCTGCTTTTAATTTTTATTTTTACTATATTAAAAATGCCTTTTGTCTGCCTGGCGGTGTGCTCACTACCAGGCAGACTTCCCCAGCAGGCACCACGTCACTGATGCCTGCTGGGGGGGACTTCTGCCCTTAGTTCATCTACACAGGGTGCCTCCAGCTGTTTCACCACTACAACTCCCAGCTTGCCCTGACATCTATTGGCTGTCAGGGCATGCTGGGAGTTGTAGTATTGAAACAGCTGGAGGCACCCTGTGTAGATAAAATATTAGTTACTTGCGGCGCTAGCCCGTCCCCTCCGTCTCCCTCCCCCCGCGCCATACCCGTTCCCTCGGTCACAACCCACCCCACCCCGCATACCCTGTTCCCTCCTTTACAAACCCCCCTCCCGCATACCCCGTTCCCTCATTACACTTAATGCAGAGTCCAGCAGCGGGCGTGCTGGGACAGCAGTGGCGACGAGGCGGTGGCGGCGGGGAGCCAATGCGCTCACTCCCTGCCTGTCAATCAGCGAGCACAGGCTGAATGAAAAAGGACCGATGCCCGACCCCATCAGTCCTTTTTCAGGCGTGACGTCACGCCAGGCTGCAGCCGGCCACTGGGAGGGAGACCCCTAGTGGCCGGTTTTCAAATGTAAATTAAAGCATTTTAATAAAAAAAATAATAATAATAAAAGTATATTAGAGAGATGTTGTAGTACATAAGTACTACAACATATCAAAAAATTAAGTTGGTGACAGTGCCCATTTAAGGGATTAAAGGAGTGATCCTGCTTGAACCCATGTTTATGCTGTGTCAGAAGGTTATTAACATATTCCAGAATAGCATCTCTCAAAAAACCCTTAAAAATCGTACCCACAACAGATGTTAAACTTACAGGCCTATAGTTCCCAGGATCCTTTTTTGACCTTTTTTTTTGAGTATTGACACCACATTTGCCAGTCCTTGGCATTTACATTGTCATTATAGAATATTCATATATAAGGGATAATGGTCTGGGATGGATGCTATATGGGCCTTTGTGTATTTTTATCATTTGTGTATTTGTGTCATTTATCTTCTGTACTTTTATTACTAAAGGCATGGTCCCAATCTGTGTCACTGAGGTCATCTATTAGTTGGTGAAAATTGGCCTTCCTGAAGTTTGTTTTTGTAGCCCCACTAGTAGACTTCTTCTAATTGGATAATCGAAAACTTATTATTTTTTGGTCACTATTATCAAGATGACTCTTTACCTCTACCTCCCATACTATGTCTGGCCTATTGGTTAGTATAAGGTCCCGAAGCGCCCCACCTCTTGTTGGGTCCTGCACTAGTTGGAAAAGGTAATTGTCCTTTATTATTGTCAAAATCATGTTTCCCTTGCTGGACCTACAGGTTTCAGCTTCCCAGTCTATGTCAGGGTAATTAAATTCCCCCATAATAATGACTTCCTCCTTTTTTGCTGCCCCATCTATTTCTCTTATAAGAAGGTTTTCCGCTGCTTCTGTTATACTTGGCGACTTAGAGGATACCCCCTTATGATGGTTACCGGCCTAGGTATTAAACGATAACTAGAAAGATCCCTGTAATGTCCATTCAAATATTTGTACATTGTAATCTAAATGCCCCTAAGACGTATTTTCTCCAGACCAAATAACCCCAATCTTGATAACCTGTCTTGGTACTGTAGTCCACCCATACCATTAATAATCTTTGTCGCCCTACTCTTCACCCTCTCCAGTTCAGCCATGTTGTTCTTATATACAGGTGCCCAAAATGTGACCCAATTCTCCATGTGCGGTCTGACTAATGATTTATACAGAGGCAAAACTATGTTCTTGTCAGGAACCTGTCTCTCTTGACACATCCCATGACTTTGTTAGCCTTGGCAGCCACTGCCTGGCACTGATCACTAAAGTTGAGTTTACTGTTTACCAGTACCCAAAGTCCTTTTCGGTAAAAGTTTTACTTAATGTCTTATTATTTTGCACATAATTGTACATTTTGGGGGAAATTTATCAAAACCTGTGCAGAGGAAGTGTGGTGCAGTTGCCCATAGCAACCAATCAGCTCACTACTTTCATTTTTAAAGAGGCCTGTGAAAAATGAAAGAAGTGATCTGATTGGTTTCTATGGGCAACTGCACCACTCTTCCTCTGCACAGGTTTTGATAAATCTCCCCTTTTGTTCTTACTACTCAAGTGTATAACACAGTTACATAGTACGGTCGAAAAAAACATATGTCCATCAAGTTCAAACAGGGAATTGAAGGATAGGGGTGTGGCGCGATATTGGGGAAGGGATGGGATTTAATAATTCTTCATAAGCATTAATGTTATTTTGTTCCAGGAATGTATCTAATCCTGTTTTAAAGCTGTTAATTTTTCCTGCTGTGACCAGTTCCTGAGGTAGACTGTTCCATAAGTTCTGTAGTAGTATAACAGAAATATATAGAAAAAGACAGAGGAGACACAATGCGCATCTAAGCGTAGTAAAAAAAAAAATATATATATATATATATATATATATATATATATATATATATATAGATAATCTGAGTGTAAAAGAAAATAATTAAATTAAATAAAAAATGAATGTCGGCTCCAAGGAAGGGGGGGAGCAGCCGTTTCCAGATTCGTGTTTTTAGTTGTTATGTTAGGTTTGCACAACACCAATAGACGCTTGTTTCCCACTATTCTGGGGGACACAGATTGGAGGAGTGCAGCCGGCACTAGACCCGTTCTCACCGGCGGAGGACGGTCACTGGAATGGAAGAATATCGGTCCCGTGGTCCCGAGAAAAAAGAGAAGTGCTTCTGTGGGCGCTCACCTCCGTCACAGATGTAGTCCGTCACAGGTATGTGGAAGTTTCTGAGAACTTGGTAAAATAAAACCGCTTGGACACGGATGTATTTTGGAAAATAAAAAGAAGGTTTATTCCTTCAGCATGCAATACAGCAACGCGTTTCGAGGGGCAGGGACCCCCTCTTCATCAGGCTATCTGATTGGGCAGTGTGGATGTCCTTTATTTATACCTCATTTGCCCGCGAAAATCACATGTGTGTGTTACATAACATGAAAATAAAACAATAAAGAAAAGAAAAAAAAAGAAAAAAAATTAATAAATAAATTAATCAAAATAAATAAATAAAATCCATAGAAAAGAAGACATTTACATTAAAAATGGAAGTGAGCATTCTGTAAAATAACCCACAGATGGTCAGTTTGACTAACCATTATATTATGCACCTTATCTTGTATTGCATTTGTGATATGTAATAATTCTGCAGACGTCGGGCCATTTCAAATGCTCTCCCTTCGGAGATCTACAGTGGCTGGGTGAGAGGTCTGAGGCACCGACCGCCGGTCTGTCCACACATCCGTCCTCCTGGCCGCTTATTGGATGGGGGACCGGCGTCAAACCCATTTCCCCACACAGGGATGATTACATTTATTTAATGCATATGTGTATGTGTATATACATACACACACATCCATACGCATGGTGGATGGATGTGTACTTATCAGCTGTTTGTTTTGTTTTAATTCATGTTTGTTTGTTGTGTCAGTTGTTAACTACAAACAGTTGTTAAAACAAAACAAACAGCTGATAAGTACACATCCATCCACCATGCGTATGGATGTGTGTGTATGTACATACACATACACATATGCATTAAATAAATGTAATCATCCCTGTGTGGGGAAATGGGTTTGACGCCGGTCCCCCATCCAATAAGCGGCCAGGAGGACGGATGTGTGGACAGACCGGCGGTCGGTGCCTCAGACCTCTCACCCAGCCACTGTAGATCTCCGAAGGGAGAGCATTTGAAATGGCCCGACGTCTGCAGAATTATTACATATCACATATGCAATACAAGTTAAGGTGCATAATATAATAGTTAGTCAAACTGACCATCTGTGGGTTATTTTACAGAATGCTCACTTCCATTTTTAATGTAAATATCTTCTTTTCTATGGATTTTATTTATTTATTTTGATTATTTATTTAATTATTTTTTTTTTTCTTTATTGTTTTATTTTCATGTTATGTAACACACACATGTGATTTTCGCGGGCAAATGAGGTATAAATAAAGGACATCCACACTGCCCAATCAGATAGCCTGATTAAGAGGGGGTCCCTGCCCCTCGAAACGCGTTGCTGTATTGCATGCTGAAGGAATAAACCTTCTTTTTATTTTCCAAAATACATCCGTGTCCAAGCGGTTTTATTTTACCAAGTTCTCGGAAACTTCCACATACCTGTGACGGACTACATCTGTGACGGAGGTGAGCGCCCACAGAAGCACTTCTCTTTTTTCTCTGGACCACGGGACCGATATTCTTCCATTCTGTAGTAGTATGGTATCCTCCTCTATGGTGATCACCTTACCCAATTTAGTGTCATCAGCAAATATAATGATACTACTCTGTAATCCCCCTACAAGGTCATTAAAAGACATTGAAATGAAGTGGACCCAGTACTGACCCCTGTGGTACCCCACTAGTAACTTTCACACAACCAACACACAGAGTAGGTTCACACACACACAAAGTAGGTTCCATTGATCCCCACCCTCTGTTTCCTATTACTGAGCCAGTTGCTAACTCATTTACATATATCCTTCCCTAGTCCCAGCATACTCATTTTATGTACTCACCTTTTGTGCAACACAGTATCAAATCCCTTAGAAAAGTCCTGACATACAACACCCACAGCTTCAAATTAGATCAAATTAGTCTGACAGGACCGGTCCCGCATAAACCCATGCTGGTGCTCTTTTGGAAGGTTATTTTCATTAAGATACTCCAGAAGAGCAACTGTCAGAAAACCCTCAAAAATTTTACCCACAACGCATGCTAAGCTTACAGGCCTATAGTTCCCGGGATCCCTTTTTGACCCCTTTTTATATATTGGTTACACATTAGCCAAGCACCAGTTCTGTGGAACAAGCCCTGTCATTATAGAATATTTAAATATAAGGAATAAGGGTCTGTCTAGCACGGTACTTAATTCCTGCAAACCCTGGGATGGGATACCATCTGGGCCTTGGGATTTGTGTGTCTTAATGTTGCTAAGCCAACCCCACACTTCTTGTTGGATTAAACAGGTTAGATTTGGTGGAAAATTTACATTATCCCTTCCCTTGTCCTCTGACATTGGATTTTCCTGTGTAAATACAGTAGAGAACGCATTTAGTAGATTTGCCTTTTCCTCATCCTCCTCCACCATTACACTAAGACTATTTCTTAGGGGGCCAAGATTGTCCGTTTTAAGTTTCTTATTTATGTAGGTAAATAATATTTTTGGGTTTGTTTTACTTTCGATGACAATCGTTTTCTCTGTTGCAATTTTTGCTTGTTTTATTTCTTATTAATAGAAGATATTCCTCTCCTTATATTTTTTTTAACGCTTCCCCACTACCTTCTTGTTTTAGTAGTCTTTATGCTTTCCTCATATCATTTATCACATCCATAACTGTTTGGTTAACCAAATTGGTTTTTCTCCTATTTCTAGCACGTTTATTCCCGAAAGGTATATGTCGTTCACAAGATATATTCAGCATGCTTTTAAAAATGTCCCATTTAACTTGTTTACTTTTATTTCTGAGTACACGTTCCAAATCTACTGTATGTTACTGAGGTCCCCTCTCAGATGGTGAAAATTTGCCGTCTTGAGGTTTAATGTTTTGGAAGCCCCACTAGTAGACATACTGCTATAAGCTAAATGAAAACTTATTATGCTGTGGTCACTTTTACCAAGATGACCCCTACTTCTACTTCAAATACTATGTCTGCCCTATTGGTTAGTATAAGAGCCAGAAGTGACCCTGCACTAGTTGGGAAAGGTAATTGTCCTTTATTATTGCCAAAAACGTGTTTGTCTTGCTAGACCTGTAGGTTTCAGCTTCCCAGCCTATATCAGGGTAGTTAAAGTCTCCCATAATAATGACTTCCCCTTTTTTTCTGCCCCATCTGTTTGTCCTGTTAGTAGGTTTTCTGCTTCTTACATTATACTTGGTGACTTATAACAGTCCCCTATAAGTATTTTATTATTCTTTCTCCCTCTCCTTATTTCCACCCACAGAGACGCCAAATGATTTTTTTCCTCACCTATTTCCTTGTGCATAATTGGCCTAAGACAGTATATTACTGTAAATCCCTCCCCCTTTCTCACTACAGTCCTTTTTTAAAAGACTGTAACCCTGTATATTAACCGCCTAGTCATAGGTCGCATCCAGCCATGTCTCACTTATCCCCACTATTTCGTAGTCTTCCTCCAACATTATTAGTTCCAGTTTCTCCATCTTATTATTAAGGCTTCTGGCATTAATATATGTGCACTTAATGTTTTCTTTCCTATTTCTCTTCCTATTATCTCTTATGACTTTTCTAACCCCTCTCACCGTTGCACCCCCAGTTTTATTACCTATCCCCATCTCTCTATCTACACTATCTTCCCCCTCTATGTTGTAGGTTCCCTCCCCCAGTCCTTAGTTTAAACACTCCTCCATCCTTCTGGCCATCTTCTCCCCAAGCACAGCTGCACCCTCCCCATTGAGGTGTAGCCCGTCCCTACTGTAGCCTGTATCCGTAAGAAAAGTTGGCCCAGAGGCGGTTATCGCTTCCAAAGGTGCTTCAAAGGGCTGAGTACATTTTCATTTTTCCTTTTTCATAAATTTGCTAAAATTTTTAAAATTCTGTGTTCTTGTTCTTCATTATAAGGTGATATAGTATAAAGTGCACAATTCCGCAAACTTCCAAAGGGTCTAAAGGCTTTCCGAATGCACTGTACATAGGCCTCCCCTTAATATGTAGGAACAGAACAATATGATATTTTTAATGGCATATTTGTAAAGAGACTTAAAGGGGTTTTACAGGAAAACTCAATAGTTAACCTATTGACTCCCTTTGCATTAAAACAACGAAAGCACATACATGCTTCACCCACTCCCTGGTGCTTTAAGAATAGTTAATCAGTCTTCATACAGCCCTATCAATTTCAATACAAGCTATTAAAAATTATGTTTTTTTTTGTTTTTTAAAGTTTGCAGACCATTATCAAGAAAAGCAGACAAATGAAAGGAGCAGAAGAAAAAAATCTGAATTTAGACAGATGCACAGTATCCAGCATTCCCGGATTGTTTCCAAAGAAGGTAGATAAAACTGTTATACGGTGTTACCAATTAACTCAGAGATTTTCCATTAAGTTATACATTATATTGGCTAACTAAAGAGATGGAAATTTACCCTACTTTTCCTCCTAGGATTGTCACTTTCGCAGTTGCTCCAGTAATTCACATCAAAGACCTTAATTCTGTTTACTCCTTTCTTCGTTTTTTTTTTTACATTCAAAGATTCTCCTCCCTACTGTAGAAATGCAGGAAACATTCTTACAAAGTATTCAGGCATTTTCAGATAAAGGGTCTTATAATGTTTAACTGCCAATCCCCTGATTTATTGCATTTACATTATCTGAGCAAAACCGCTGTGATTCTCACTCTATTGCCTTGGCCTACAATAATTTGAGCAATTTACTTTTGCCTAACCAATTCCACTGCTTCCCTTCCTGCATTCCTACATATATGGACATGATGGTGATGGAGAAGCTGTGCCCACCTGATGTTTGTGGATAACAGCTGTTTTCTAGGTTTTACATAATGGCATTAGAGTAATTTCTAACCCTGTCAAGTGTTAACACTTTTTGCATCACACTAAATGCAGACCATGATACTGACAAATATAATAGGCACTCAGATCCACTAGCATCTGTTATGTAAATTGCTATATGTGATCCCATTTAGTCCACAACGTGTTAAAAGAAACGTGTGTATCTGAAAAGGTCTCAAGTTATTTTTGATATCATTTCTAGTGTCTGCCGAGATTTTAATTCCCAAGTAATCAAGCATCTCAGATCAATTTATAATTCTCAGCTCTGCCAAAGAGCCAGAGAAATCACTATCAATTGGGAGCAAACAGGATTTCCCCCAGTTTGTCTAAACCTGACATTCTTTTAAATTCTTTCAATGTAGAAGTAATTAATGGAATAGCGTGTTGGGGTTCCTTTAAAAAATGGAAAATGTTGTGTGCATGCATAAGAATCTTGTTTTGCGACCCTTTCCAGCCAAATCCTTCATACACGAGTTATTACCTGCATTAGACTGCCAGCAGCTCTCTATATAGCACAGATAATAAAGGGGAAAGGGGGCATCCCTGTAACCACCCATGTAACCAGGGAGCTATAGAGCACATTAATGTAGCTCAGCATCTGTGAACCAACTCCAAACCTCTCAAGGGGAGCCCAGAGATATATCCATTCAACTCTATCAAATGGCGTCCATTGCTAATATAGCCCTTGACCCTGCCTCTTATGATTGTATACCAGAATTGTATTCTCTAAAACCTAAAATGACAGAGAGACTGAGATACAGTGTTTGTGTATCGCCATGTCTCCCATAGAGATATATGGAGGGGTCGTGTCGGCCACAGCTTCGGGCAGCATATGTATAGCATTGTGGTTCTCTGGGACAGGAACAAATAGCTAATTGCTTAAATGATAACTTTCATAGATAGTGGTAGCTCCAAGAGATGTAGTTAGGAGTTTTTTTGCTATTGTCTTTTATTTTTTTTTGTAGGAGATCTCCTCCTAGAGGGGTGGACTATAATTTAATAAAATAAGAATGCCTGTTTAGGAATCTATCTTACTATTGTTAACCCCTTAAGGACCGAGCCATTTTACACCTTAGGACCGGAGCGTTTTTTGCAATTCTGACCACTGTCACTTTAAACATTAATAACTCTGGAATGCTTTTACTTATTCTGATTCCGAGATTGTTTTTTCGTGACCTTTTCTACTTTAACATAGTGGTAAAATTTTACAGTAACTTGCATCCTTTCATGGTGAAAAATCCCAAAATTTGATGAAAAAAATGAAAATTTTGCATTTTTCTAACTTTGAAGCTCTCTGCTTGTAAGTAAAATGGATATTCAAAGTAAAAAAAATTTGGGATCACATATACAATATGTCTACTTTATGTTTGCATTATAAAATTGATGAGTTTTTACTTTTGGAAGACACCGGAGGGCTTCAAAGTTCAGCAGCAATTTTCAAATTTTTCACAAAATTTTCAAACTCACTTTTTTTCAGTGACCAGTTCAGTTTTGAAGTGGATTTGAAGGGTCTTCATATTAGAAATACCCCACAAATGACCCCATTATAAAAACTACACCCCCCCCAAAATATTCAAAATGACATTCAGTAAGTGTATTAACCCTTTAGGTGTTTCACAGGAATAGCAGTAAAGTGAAGGAGAAAATTTAAAATCTTCATTTTTTACACTTGCATTTTCTTGCAGACCCAATTTTGGAATTTTTGCAAGGGGTAAAAGGAGAAAATTTTTACTGGTTTTTGTAGCCCAATTTCTCTCGAGTAAGCACATACCTCATATGTCTATGTTAATTGTTCAGCGGGCGCAGTAGAGGGCTCAGGGGAAGGAGTGACAAGGGGATTTTGGAGAGAACATTTTTCTGAAATGGTTTTTGGGGGGCATGTCACCTTTAGGAAGCCCCTAGGGTGCCAGGACAGCAAAAAAAAAAAACACATGGCATTATCTTTTGGAAACTAGACCCCTTGGGGAATGTAACAAGGGGTAAAGTGAACCTTAATACCCCACAGGGGTTTCACGACTTTTGCATATGTAAAAAAATGTTTTATTAAAGTGCTTGTTTTCGCAAAAATTTAACATTTTTACAAAGGGTTAAAGCAGAAAATACCCCCCAAAATTTGAAGCCCAATTTCTCCCGATTCAGAAAACACCCCATATGGGGGTGAAAAGTGCTCTGCTGGTGCACTACAGGTCTCAGAAGAGGAGTAGTCACATTAGGCTTTTTTGAAGCAAATTTTGCTCTGGTGGCATGCCGCATTTAGGAAGCCCCTATGGTGCCAGGACAGCAAAAAAAAAAACAAACATATAGCATTATATTTTGGAAACTAGACCCCATGGGGAACGTAACAAGGGGTAAAGTGAACCTTAATACCCCACAGGGATTTCACGACGTTTGCATATGTAAAAAAAAATATTTTTTTTTTCACTAAAATGTGGGTTTCCCCACAAATTTCCCATTTTTGAAAGGGTTAATAGTAGATAAGACCCCCCAAAATTTGTAACCCCATCTCTTCTGAGTATGTAGGTACCCCATAAGTGGACGTCAAGTGCACTGCTGGAGCGCCACAATGCTCAGAAGAGAAGGAGTCACATTTGCAAACTTTGCTGAAATGGGGGGGACATGTCGCATTTAGGAAGCCCCTATGGTGCCAGGATATCAAAATTCCCCCCCACATGTCATACCATTTTGGAATCTAGACCCCATGGGGAACGTAACAAGGGGTAAAGTGAACCTTAATACCCCACAGGGATTTCACGACGTTTGCATATGTAAAAAAAAATATTTTTTTTTTCACTAAAATGTGGGTTTCCCCACAAATTTCCCATTTTTGAAAGGGTTAATAGTAGATAAGACCCCCCCAAAGTTTGTAACCCCATCTCTTCTGAGTATGTAGGTACCCCATAAGTGGACGTCAAGTGCACTGCTGGAGCGCCACAATGCTCAGAAGAGAAGGAGTCACATTTGCAAACTTTGCTGAAATGGGGGGGACATGTCGCATTTAGGAAGCCCCTATGGTGCCAGGATATCAAAATTCCCCCCCACATGTCATACCATTTTGGAATCTAGACCCCTTGAGGAATGTAACAAGGGGTAAAGTGAGCCTTAATACCCCACAGGGGTTTTACAACTTTTGCATATGTAAAAAAAATTTTTATTTTTTTTCACTAAAATTCCCCCCAAATTTTACATTTTTACAAGGGTTAATAGCAGAAAATACCCCCCAAAATTTGTAAATACATTTCTTTGGAGTAAGGACATACCTTAATTTTTGATAATTTTCGCTCCGCGGGTGCACACCAGGTCATGGAGTGGGAGGTCAGTCAGGGGCCTTGAGCTTATTATAGCAGCCAGGATGTGGGACTCCCCCTCAAGGAGCGTTAAAGGGGGGAGCACTGAGCCCTAAAATAGGGGAACACTATGGGGGACAACGGGCGGTAACTGGGGTAGACAGGTGGGGTACAGTGGCCATAATATGGGGTACAGTGGGCCAGAAAATAATATAATAATAAAATAGGATATATTCCCAAAATGATGATCCAGAGCATAGCCAAAACTAAAAAAAATATGCTCACCCCAAACCCTATGCTCTGAGTCATCATTATGGGAATGTGATGTGTGTGGCCGTCCCTAACCTGTTGCCTCAAATGCGCACCCGCTCAGGTGGAGAGAGAGCGCTGCGCATTTGAGGCAACATAAAAAGTCCCCGATGATAGTGACTTAGTGACCTATGACCCATTTTTTTTTAAAAACACCCCCAGAGGTCTTATCAGGTTTTTTTTTTTCCAGGTTTTTTTGGGCAATTTAGTGATTAATGGGGGTAACACTCTGGAATGTACTAAATTAAACTGAAAAGGGAAAATTTAGGGCTCCATGGAAGTGTGATACTCCCTGAAGCAGCCTATGCAGAGGCCCTGATTATCTGGGCAAGTGTCACACTGAATGGTGGTGTCCCTCTGTCTCCCCTTCCTGTAACACACTCTGCATTTTTTCTGGGATCGTTCCTTCTTTCCACTGGGTGGGACCTCACCTGGAAAGTGTTGGCCTGGGACGATCCTGGTGCCTATAACTCCAGACCCTTGGGAAGTCCGGCCTGCTCTTTCCCGGTCAGCAAAGATCAGGAACCTTAGGACTTCTTCTTGGTACTGGAGGAATGTCCCTGTGTTGCCAGCGTACTGGGATAGTACAAAAGCATTGTACATGGCAACCTGTACCATGTAGACCGCAACTTTTTTGTACCATGCCCGTGTTTTCCGCATGGCATTATATGGCTTGAGGACTTGATCTGAGAGATCAACTCCCCCCCATATACCGATTATAGCCCAGAATACAATCGGGCTTGAGGACCGGTCCCACGGTACCTCGCACAGGGAAAGGGGTGCTGCCATTCCCATGAATAGTGGTGAGTATAAGGACATCCCTCTTATCCTTATACTTCACCAACAACAGGTAATCATGGGTCAGGGCACGGGACTCACCCTTGGGGATAGGCGTCTTAACAAAATTTAGAGGGAGGCCTCTCTGGTTCTTCCGCACGGTCCTACAAGCGGACGTGGATCTGGCGGAAAGGGATGTGAACAGAGGGATGCTGGTATAAAAGTTGTCCACGTACACGTGGTAACCCTTTTCCAGCAATGGGTACATAAGGTCCCAAACTATTTTCCCGCTAACACCCAGAGTGGGGGAGCAATCTGGGAGTTCAATACGGGAATCTCGTCCCTCATACACTCTAAACTTGAGAGTGTACCCGGAGGTACTCTCACAAAGTTTATAGAGCTTCACGCCATACCGCGCCCGCTTCGAGGGAATATACTGGCGGAAGATGAGTCTCCCCTTAAAACTGATGAGAGACTCATCTACCAAGAGGTCCCTGAGCGGTACGTAGGCCTCCAAAAATTTGGCCCCAAAGTGATCGATGACCGGCCTCACTTTGTAAAGCCCGTCATGGGCGGGATCACCTCGGGGCAGACATGCCACATTATCTGCATAACGCAGACATTTCCGAATGGCCTCATACCGGTTCCGTGTCATCGCCATACTGTAAAGCGGGGTCTGGTATAGGACGTCCCCGCTCCAGTAATGACGAGCACTTGGTTTTTTGACCAGGCCCATATGCAGCGTGAGGCCCCAAAATGTCCTCATTTCCGCTGCATCAATGGCGCGCCATTCATTGGGCCTGGCCAAAAACGAATTTGGGTGGTGGGCAATGAACTGCTGGGCGTACAAGTTTGTTTGCTCCACCATTAGATTGACCAGGCTGTCACTGAAAAAAAACTTTAAAAAGTCCAATCAGTGAACCCAGCCGTGTCAATCCGGATTCCTGAGTCGCCAACAAACTCAGGAATCCGTGGCTGATAATCCTCTGGGGGGCTCCAGACAGGGTCATCGGAAGGGGGCTCCGGTGCACTTGTCTGGGGGGCCGGACTCCTATTACGAGCGGCATTGCCACCCGTACTAGTGTCGGCCACTGGGTCACTCTCATGGGGGGGTTGTGGCCTCGCCTGGCGGCGTCTCCGCCGCCGTACAGGGGACTCATCATCACTACTAGATGATGAGGAGGGCGATGAAGAACACAAAAATGTTGGATCTTCATCGTCCTCACTGGCAGATTTGGAGTCGGAGGCTAAAAAAGCGTAAGCCTCCACTGCCGAAAATACCCGGTGGGCCATCGCCTTTTTTCTACAGTTGGGGGGGGGGGGGTGTGGGAAAGTATGTAGTGTGTGGTGCTTGGTAAGTGTAGAACAGTAATAAAAAAAATAAAAATATGCGGACAAAAAAAAAAGGGGTGGCAAACGCAGCTCCCTGAACCCCTAATAGGACCCTGGGTAAGGGATCAGACCCTAATAGGACCCTGGGGGACCTATTAGGGGGTCGGGGGGGATTTTTTTTTATAAAAAAAAAAGCTGCGGTCCAAAAACAAAGGGGTGGCACACGCAGCTCCCTGAACCCCTAATAGGACCCGGGGTCAGGGATCAGACCCTAATAGGACCCTGGGGGACCTATTAGGGGGGAGGGGGGTACCTTTTTTTTTGCCTTTTTTTAACTTTAACTTTTTAACTATTTAAACTCCTACCTGTCCCTAAAGTGATCTCACCCTATTCTAAGGCTTCTGAGGGGGGGGATCAACAGTCCTCTTCCTGCTGCTGCACCCGCTGACTGAACCAAAACAGCGGGTCCAGCAGCGGGAAGGAGCCGTTAACCCCTCCTCTGCCGCTCTGCTATTGGCTGGACGATCGCCAGCCAATAGCAGCGTTGCTGGGGCGGTGACAGTATTGTCACCACTCCCCAGCAACGGTAGGTGATTGGCGGTGAATTGTACACCGCCGATCACCATTTATTTCCAGGTCATCGGGTCACCCGAATCGCTGAAGATCGCTTGCGTGATTTCGCAAGCGATCTCCGGCGATCGCCGACATGCGGGGGTCCCGGGACCCCCCTCGGCATTTGCACGGCATGCCTGCTGAAAGATTTCAGCAGACATGCCGTTCCGATCTCTGCCCGGCGCGCGGCAGAGACCGGAAATACAACAGGACATTCTCTAACGTCCTTGGGCATTAAAGCCCAGGTAGCGGGGACGTTAGAGAACGTCCTATGTCCTTAAGAGGTTAAGGATGAGTTAATGTGTGGCCTTAATTTGTGAGTGACTACCGCTAAACACTTTTTGCAGAGTGTCGATGCAAGAAAATTCACACCAGGTCAGGTTGGTATGAGTTCCCTCCTCGTTATCCCAGGGAGTTCTGCTTTATTACAGGAAGTAAATTTGGGTTTTACAAACTGACAGAAAGGGGTGGGTGAAAGTTAAAATTATGCATTTTTCTATATCCTGATTGGTCATTTGGGCATGGCGTAGCACAAGACATTTATGTTACAAGACTTCTAGCTTGAGATTTCTCCATCTTTCAACAAAGTCCAATGTTTAGACGTTTTGTATCCATTGTCTCCATCTCAAGGTTCTAATCTTAGTTACGAGCAAAGAGCAAGCTGAAATGTTTTGATTTAAGGAGAGCGAAGTTCTTCTGCACTATTTAGCAATAACATATAGCATTCTGATGTATATGGTTTAAAGGGTAGGGGAACAGATATATTTTTCCAGCAGCAATTGCATATTAATATTAGTATATTGATCAGTCATTAAAAACATAAGGGTCATCCCTATCAATTCCCCCCTAAAAGATATCTGTTACCGTACACGACATCTCTCCCTATGTTGTGTTCTGCCTAATAGTCCCAGGTTCAGGCGGAGAAAAATAAAAAACAGGTATGAGATGCTTCACTGAATTGAGTTGAGCGGCTCCTTGTGAACTTCCCCCCTTTGTAGTCAGACTAGTCCTTTACCTGGGACTTCTATGTTCACCCTACTCTGCTGTGTATACACTTGCACCATTGGCATACAAGATGGTTGTTCTTATGGGTGGAATTCCCTCGGTCTGGGTCTGATGTATCAATTTGGTTCAGATAAGCTGAAATAGTAGGTTCAATATCCACATACATTGTCCCTGTTTGAAATGTGGCCTCTACAGTGAAGATTATTATTTTCTTTACACAGGGGACTATGCAGCATCCAATCGTCATTCTCTGTAGTAGAGATTTGTTGGTATTGTTTTTTCTTCTATTCACACTCTGTGGTATATAGTCCCTGTGTTCCATCCCACTGCTCTCCAATAGTCACAGTTGTTCCCCCAGTAGTCATCCGTCACACATGTGTATATTGAATTGTCATCCCCATACATAAGACATTGTTTTGGCACCTCGAGACAGTTCATTATGTCACAGTAGTTACATTTAAAGGTAGTCACTTGGGCACTGGAAGAGTTATCAAAACGTGGGAAACAACTCTTGGGTCATTGTTAAGTCAGCCCAGTAATGGGGTGGAGTCGGATTGGGTTGCTGGGGCACGGTGTAGGAACCCTCTTGCAGTGTGAGGCGTATCCATGTTGATTCTCCTTCCAGTTTTACTGAAGTCAGAGTTGTCAGTAGAACCTGATAAGGGCCTTCGATTCTAGGCCCCAGCAGCCCCCTCATGTGTCTTTCACAAGGACAAACTCTCCGGGCTGCGGATTGTGACTTCCTTGCTCAGTGTCTGGATCTGAAATGGAAGAATAAACTGCAACATGTGTTACTTTCAGCTCATTACACAGGGTAATAACAAATTTTACTAAACTATAATTTCCTGCACTAAGCTGCTGAGGGTAATAACATCCTAGCTTAGGGACCCCCCTCCCTCAAGAAGTGTCTCATATGGGGTTAGACCTGTTGGCTGTCGAGGTGTGTTTCTAACAGAGTACAGGACTATGGGCAGCCCTTCTGGCCATGGAAGGGACAGTTCTTTACTGGCTTTTAGGATTTTTGTTCTTTAGGGTGCCATTCAGTCTTTCAACTTTTCCACTGCTCTGGGATGATATGGGGTATGGAGTCCAAGGTCTGCTCCCACCATTCTCCAAAGTTCTCTTGTAATATCCCCAATGAAAGCCGGTCCTTGATCGCTTTCAATTACTTCAAGGACTCCAAATTTGCATACAAGTTCCGTTAGTAGTTTCTTTACAATAGTGTTTGCTGTAATATTAGCGACTGGGTAGGCTTCTGGTCATCCTGAGAAAATGTCCACTGCTACTAGTACGTACTCAACTTTCCACTTTTGGGCAATTGCATGTGGTCAATCTGGATCCTCTGAAATGAGTAGCAAGGTTTGGCCAAGTGCTTTTTTGGAGTAACTTCTGTTCTTCCAGAGTTGCAGGTGTTGCAAATGTCACATGCCTTGACATATTGTTCAACTGGTGTTGTTATTCCTGGTGCAAGGTAGATTTTGTTGATAGAAGTGATCATTTGGTTTTTTCTTTTGTGGGTGACTTCATGAGCCCATTGAGTCACCTCCGGATAAAGGTTGAGGAAGCTTGAGGAAGACAAATCTTGTTTGCTCTTCTCCATAGGCCGTCTGATTCATTCAGTTCAGCTCCCATTTTCTCCCATATCCTCTTTCCCTTGTCCAAGGCTTGAGTCTGGAACTGTTTCAGTGTCTTGAGTCCGTGGTTCTTCTGATACTTTCTTCTGTCTTCTCGTCACCACATATACCCCTGATTCCTCTCGAGCAAGGGGCAGTATAGCTGCTTGGTCTTCCAAGAAATTTTCTTCTGCTTTTTCAGAGTCCAATCTTCCATGCGCTTTGACTTTGCTGATTGCCACTTGTCCAGGCAATTTTAAGGGTCCTGACAGTTCAGGCAATTTTAAAACTTCAATCAGGGTCCTGACAGTTTCAGAGTTCTATATAGGGGTTCCACTTGCAGTCATGTACCCCCTCAAGGCCCATTTTAATCCGAAGTCTAGCGCCACTCCATGCCCATAGGCAGAGTCCGTGTAGATGTTGGCGGTTTGTCCCCCCGAGATGCGGCAGGCTTCAGCTAAGGCAATAAGTTCCGCCTCTTGTGCTGGGATAGGGGAAGGGAGTAGTCTTGCTTGCAGAACTTCTAATGGGCTAACCACTGAGTATCCTATGTGGAAGTTGCCACTTTCATCAACATATCTGAACTCATCTGTGTATAGAGTAAAGGTTGTATTGTCCATTGGTAGATGTGATGTCTCCATTTCCATAACCTCTAAACAATTGTGCTTAGGGTCACCGAGGTCTCCATCATTTTGTCCAATTTGTTTTTCTTCATCATCTCCCCTCGAGAGAGGAAGCAATGGATGGATTCAGGATTGGGCATCTTTGAAGAGTTATTTTATCTGGAAGTAAGAGAGAGAGCATTGAAGCCTCATTTGTCTTTGTAGAGAAAGTGGATTTCTTTGGCATTGAGTCAAAATAGCTTTCAGATTATATGAAGCGAGGATAATGATAGAATATCCAAGAATGATCTCCAAAGTCTTGTCCAAAAGGTCTTTAGCAGCTATCACAGTTCAAAGTCAGGTGGGTGCAGTTTGTGCAACAGGATCTAGTCTGCATGAGTAGTATCCCAAAGGTCTCAATTTGTCCCCATGTTTTTGTGCAAGGACTCCAGAGGCATGACCCTTTGTTTCAGAGACAAACAGATAAGACGGTAGTTCATAGTTCGGGATGTCAAGTGCAGGAGCGGACATAAGGTCTTTTAGGCAGTTCAAACACTGTATGGCTTCCCATGAAAGTGGTTGCTTCTGAGTCATAGCTGGAATGGCATCATACAGAGGTTGCATCAGTGCTGAGGCATCCAGAATCCATTGTCGGCAGTACCAAGGAAAGCCTGTAGTTGCTTGACAGTTATAGGTTTATGGCTTGCTTCCTGTCTTCCATGAGGTGTTTAGCACCTTGAGAGATACAATGTCCTAGGAAGACAGCTTTTTATTGTGCCCACTGAACTTTTTCAAGAGACACCTTGCAGTTGATTGAAAAAAGAAAAGATAGCAGATCAACTGAAGTGGTGGCACACTCTTCTTGCGATGTGGCACAGAGTAGAAGGTCATGCACATATTGAAGTAAAGACACATTAGGATGGGCACATAACCAAGGATGTAGACAAGTGGCATAAGGCTTGAGAAAAGTGATTGGGGAAGTTTTGAGATCCCTGTGGCAAGCGTGTCCAGGTGTATTGTCCTCCTTGGTGAGTAAAGGCAAAAAGGTATTGGCAGTCTGGATGCAAAGGAATGCTGAAGAAAGCATTGGCTAAGTCCAGTACAGTAAAAAAAAAAAAATTGCCATCTGGTGGTATCGAGCTGACCAGAGTATGTGGGCTGGGAACTGTGGCAGCATTAATGGCACGAAGGTCATGTGCCATGTGGAACTTCTCAGGTTGTCCTTTTGGTGTCTTCTTCCTTACTGGAAACAAAGGAGTGTTTGCTGGGGAAACACATTTGATTAAGGCTCCATTCTTGAGAAAAGTTGTGATCTGTTCAGAAAGAGAAGTTTCTTGGTTTGCCTTGAGGGGATACTGGGGTACTCTAAGTATCTTGGCTCCAGGTTTTAAGAAGACCTTAACAGGTGGAACAGGCAAGAGTCCAATATCATCTGGGCCTTTGGACCAGACACAGTCAGGGATTTGTTGTAGATAGACATCCAGTATAGTATTTGTTTCGATATTCATGACCATCAGTGAAGAGGCTTGCAGGACACGAAGTTCTTCAGGTGTGAGTGGTTAGGATAATTCAAGGTGCATCCCATCATCCTTTTATTTATTGGTTGCTTCGAGTTTCAGGAGTAAATCTCAGATTCGAATTTTTGACAATTTGTATATGAGACATGATTGGCTGGATTCTCTTGAGTTATTCTATTGTAGGGTCTTCATTGTTGACTCATCCTGGAGTAGTTTGGGTGTCCAGAGAGAGGACCAAATTGTTGTTGGTCCATATTAGGACTGTTTTGTGACATCATTGGCCTTGCAGTATCTGAATCCATTCAGTAGTTAGAAGGAGGAAGTTTTGAACTGCAGTGTCGCTGGACATGTCCAATTTTACCACATCCGTAGCAGATGATCGTTCTGATGGGTGATCTTCGAGGGGGATCATTCGGAACACGGTACCGAGCAGGAACGGTTTAGAACTGAGGGACATAATTCTGAACCAGCTATTGTGCTGTAGCATTAAGCATCATCGATGTATCTTGACAGATTGACACATCCGAGCTCCTCTTAGTAGGTGCCACTTCAGTTTGTTTTTCAATAGCTTCACCAATGATTGAAAGCTGCATCATGGAGGCCAGTAACACAGGTGCTAAGAGTTTCTTAGGGAATTCGCTTCCTAGGTCATAACCTTGATCCTGGAACAGATAAAGTTTTCAGCTGATTCCGTAGGTTCCTGAGAGGCATCAGAGAAATTGGTGGAGCTTGAAGCTAGACTGTCTTTGGCCCAGGCTTGTAGTTGTCAGCAGAATTCTATTCCAGAAGAGTATGTCTCCTTGTCCACAATAGCAGAGCTATCAAGGCTGGCAGAAATGATAGGCCAGAAGGCGTCTTAAGTTTTGATAGAGACTAGATTATATAAATCCTTCCATACTGATGAATAGGTTTGTTGAATTTGCTTAATTCTTCTGTAAAAAGGCATTGGCTGTTTCTCTGGGTCAGGGAGTGTGGTTAGGAGATTATTTACTTGCACCGAGGTAAACGGAACTTATTTATACAGAGTTTCTGAAAGAGGTCTTTCAGACCCTTTAATATCCCATAGGTAAGTGGTACTGGCATAGTTTGCGGTGGACTGGATTCATCAAACCAATGCAGGAGATCTCTGGAATTATCAGGCTGTATGGGCACAGGTTTAGTTGGTGTGGATCTGGGTAATCCGTGTTGCAGGTTATCTAAATCATCATGTGGCGTTGGGTGTTTAGCCAAAAGGTTAGGTCTCTTGAGCAAGTTGACGGCATCCACCAGAGCTTGGACTGTTTTGTATGTCTTAGAGATAAGCCTGATTTCTTGCAATGTTGGTATTGACTTGTGATTCTCAATACTGAACACTACTGCATTGGCACAGATATTAGAAGGAAATCCAAAGAGTCCAGAACTGATGGGTGGAAAGGCCAGGGAGGAAATTTTCTTCTCTCCAGCTAGATCAAGAATACTGTCCATTGTGGACCGAAGCTGCCTTATGCAGGCATCATGTTGGGCAGAGGAATATCTGGGACCAACAACATGTATTATCATGTTGCAAGGCAGTGTCCCAGAGCCTGTAATGGCCAGTTGGGAGGTTGAAATGGGCCCTTGTTGTAGTACCAACAGAGCAGAGCCATGCTGTATACTATTTCCCCCTGCCTGCACTAAGGCAGCAGCAAGGCAATCATTATGCTGAAGATATGAATTTGCAGGGTTAACTATAGCTTGCACTCCCTGGGTTTCCATGGAACCCATGCCAATCCGGAGTAGGGTGTTATTCTAGATCTTTGTTCCAGGGGTCGGTTGAAAAGATTCAGACACCATATGTGCTTTATTGGTTTGGTACATGTCACTGTTAGGCAGCTCAAGAAATTGCACCACAGTAGGTGTGATTGTATCAACAAGTGAAAGTAGTATGTTTTCTAGGGACTGATGATGATGATGATGATGGTGATCACTGGTAGGAGAGCTAAACTGTTCCTGGAGTTCATATTGGTCTGGGTGACTGTCTTCACTGGGTACAGAGGTCTGACTTCTTGGTGATGGACAGCAACTATCAGCAGAATGAAATACAGAACTTTCCGGTGAGGGCTGATCCAGTGGTGTGCAGGTTACATAGTTAGTACGGTCGAAAAAAGACATATGTCCATCAAGTTCAACCAGGGAATTAAGGGGTAGGGGTGTGGCGTGATATTGGGGAAGGGATGGGATTTTATATTTCTTCATAAGCATTAATGTTATTTTGTTTCATGAATGTATCTAATCCTGTTTTAAAGCTGTTAATTGTTCCTGCTGTGACCAGTTCCTGAGGTAGACCGTTCCATAAAATCACAGTCCTCACGGTAAAGAAGTCGTGTCGCCCCTTGAGACTAAACTTTTTCTTCTCCAGACGGAGGGAGTGCCCCCTCGTCCTTTGGGGGGGTTTAACCTGGAACAGTTTTTCTCCATATTTTTTGTATGGCCCATTAATATACTTATATACGTTTATCATATCCCCCCTTAAACGTCTCTTCTCAAGACTAAACAATTGTAACTCCTTTAATCGCTCCTCATAGCTAAGATGTTCCATGCCCCATATTAGTTTAGTCGCGCGTCTCTGCACCCTTTCCAACTCCGCAGTGTCCCTTTTATGGACAGGTGCCCAAAACTGAACAGCATATTCCAGGTGAGGCCGTACCAATGCTTTATAAAGGGGGAGTATTATGTCCCTGTCCCTTGAGTCCATGCCTCTTTTGATACATGACAATATCCTGCCTGCTTTGGAAGCAGCAGCCTGACATTGCATGCTATTCTGTAGTCTGTGATCTACAAGAACTTTACATTTATCCACATTGAACCTCATTTGCCAAGTGGATGCCCAGACACTTAGTCTATCCAAGTCATCTTGTAACTTATGCACATCCTCTATAGACTGTACCGTGCTACAAAGCTTGGTGTCATCTGCAAAGATAGAAACAGAGCTGTTAATGCCATCCTCTATATCATTGATAAATAAATTAAACAACAGCGGGCCCAGTACAGGAACCTTGGGGTATGCCACTAATAACCACTACCGGGGACCAATCAGAGTACGAATCATTGACCACCATTCTCTGGGTACGATCCATGAGCCAGTGTTCAATCCAGTTACAAACTAAAATTTCCAAACCCAAAGACCTTAACTTACCTGTCAGACGTCTATGAGGGACAGTATCAAACGCTTTAGCAAAATCCAGAAACACTATATCCACAGCCATTCCTCTGTCAAGGCTTCTACTCACCTCTTCATAAAAGCAAATTAGATTGGTTTGACAACTTCTATCCTTAGTAAACCCATGCTGGCTATCACTTATAATACAATTATCCCCTATGTATTCCTGTATGTAATCCCTTATAAGTCCTTCAAATAATTTACCCACAATGCACGTTAAACTTACCGGTCTATAGTTTCCTGGGGAAGACCTAGAGCCCTTTTTGAAGATTGTCACCACATTCGCCTTGCGCCAGTCCCTTGGCACAATACCAGACACCAGAGAATCTCTAAATATCATGAACAGGGGTACAGATATTACTGAACTTACCTCTCTAAGAACTCTTGGGTGTAGTCCATCCGGCCCTGGGGATTTGCTTACATTTATATCACTTAACTTACCTTGTACCATCTCTACATTAAGCCAGTTCAGTACATTACATGATGTGTTACCAGCACTGACCTGGCCAATGTCAGCTCCTTTTTCCATAGTGTATACAGAACTAAAGAACCCATTCAGTAGCTCCGCTTTCTCTTGATCGCCTGTGACAACCACCCCATTATCATTATTAAGGGGTCCTACATGCTCTGTCCTTGGTTTTTTTGCATTTATATATCTAAAAAAATATTTAGGATTAGTTTTGCTTTCTTTGGCCACCTGTCTCTCGTTTTGAATTTTTGCTGTTTTTATTACATTTTTACAGATTTTATTAAGCTCTTTGTACTGTTTAAATGTTATCGCTGACCCATCAGATTTGTATTTTTTGAAGGCAATTTTTTTGTTGTTTATTGCTCTTTTAACATCATGTGTCAGCCATGTAGGATTTAGTTTTAATCGTTTATATTTGTTACCCTTTGGTATATATTTAGATGTATAGTTATTTAGAGTTGATTTAAAGATGTCCCATTTACCTTCTGTATCAGTATTTGACAACACCTCCCCCCAGTCTATGTCCTGTAGTGCAGCCCTCAGCCCAGGGAAGTTTGCCTTTTTAAAGTTATATTTTTTTTGCCTTCCCCGTCTGTCTTTGTTTTCTACATTTTAAGTCAAAAGTAACTATATTGTGGTCGCTATTACCAAGGTTTTCACGCACAGTTACATTACCAACCAGCTCTGCGTTGTTGGAAATGATCAGATCCAACAAGGCATCACTTCTTGTTGGGTCCTCCACAAACTGGCCCATAAAATTATCCTGCAATAAATTTAGGAATTGTCGCCCCTTTGTAGTTTTAGCCAACCCCGGACCCCAATCTATATCTGGATAGTTAAAATCTCCCATTATTACCACTGTACCTGCCCGGGCGGTCCTCTGTATTTGTTTATGAAGCCGAACTTCTATCTCTTCAGTGATATTAGGGGGTCTGTAGATTACCCCAAATATTATTTTTTCAGTATTTCCCTCCTTTTGTAATTCTACCCACGGTGATTCCACCTCCTCAAAATCAGGTTTGACTTGGGGATAGGCCAGTTATCTTGTCATTACGTTCAAAGTAACCCCCATCCTGAGTCCTTCCTGGAAAGAGATCAAGTGCTTCAGCACTAGAGGTATTTCCATGTGGAAACCTTCCAGCAACTGGCAAGTTCTGTTTGGGTGTACTGCATGACAGCTCGTCACACGGAGTAAGTAGATTGGGTGAACCAAGATGGCTGACAGCACAGGAAATCGATTTTGCCACACTTCCGGGGCCTTCAAAATGGCTGCCAGTACAGGAAGTGGGGCAAGCCACACTTCCGGGCACTTCAAGATGGCTGACAGCACAGAAAGTTACTGTAGTAACATGGCCACCACTATACGGAGGTTAAATAGAATAGAGTCGGGTGGGTGCAATTTTTTGGGCGGGCTTCCTTTTTTCCAGTATATGGAGGTGTTGTGGCAGTATATGGTGGAGCATTTACAGGCCAGGCTTGGTCACAGGAAACAGTCATTTACTGAGGGCAGGTTTTTCTGACCACAACAGCTGGGATCATCATCATTATCGAGCGGGAAAACTTCTCTATCTAGTATACAGTTATATTCTCTTCCCCTTCTCTACATTCCATCTCTATATATTTTCCTTTTGTTATGGAACATGAGGAACGATACCAAGCTTGGACAGCAGCCAACAAATCAATAGCTTCTAGAATTGTTTTATATTTCTTCCCTTCACTGTGCATAATTATGTCACGTGACTCTAGATATCCAGGGACAGAAGCAGTCTGACTTTTAAACAAATACGGCAAGTGTTCATTTCTATCTCCAAAAGTCAATCAATGCAAGAACTGAACAATTTTAAACCTTTTTTTTTTTTTTCCTTCAATCTCAGGTAGAGAGAGGGTTGCAAAATACCCTATCAACAAAAACTCACAGTGGATTGGCCAAATAATAGCTACCAAACACCAAACGGAAAGGGGGTGTCAATGTGAAAACCATCGTTTGTATGATGCCACTATAATCTGCTACTCTTGTGCATTACTAGTCAAATACAAAAGATACCAGAGCCACTCCTTGCTCCCATACAACAGAAGTTACTTAGTAAGGCTAGGTTTCCACTTTGGGACAAAAACGCCAATAAAAATGCCCATTCTGCTGCATGGCGTTTTTTTTTGTGAAAAAACGCTGTCGCCAGATGTTAGCTGCAAGTCAATAGTAAACTGCAAAATGCCAAATCTGCGTTTTTCAGTGTGCCGTTTTTTTTAAATCCTTTTGGCGTTTTTGGGCTCCTTGGCAGTTTTTAAAAAACGACCTCTTGTCGAGACTTTGGCGTTTTTCTATGGGAGTGAAAAAGTCTATGGGAGTAAAAAAACGCCATGTTGGTTTTAACTTTGGCGCAAGTTAAAATAAATAAAGGGACTTACGGTTCCGGCGCCATGCTGTGAGGACGTGCAGGGAGCCCGCTCCTCCAACTTCTCCTTCTACACCCGCAAACAGCACCTCCTACCTAACTCTACCTCTGACCACCAGTGCCTGCCTGGGGGTTTATGGAACGATATTTGGTCCCGATGGGCAACCATAAATACATGAAACAGTCCAAAACTAAAGGTGAGCCGTGCTCGGGGAATCGGAGCGGAAGATCAAGTATGGCCTCCTCCCCTGCATCCAGCAGAGCGCCCTCACCCTCGCCCTCTATGTCCAGTGTGCTCAATGGGGATGACCGCCCGGAGCTAGCGGGGATCGATTATGAGGCTCTGGCTGCTGCGGTGGCCGAGAGGATTGTGCCCAAAGTAAAGGAGTCGATTGTGGCAGCAATACAGACTACCCTCTCAGACCTGCAAACTACGGTGACGCAACATGGTGCCCGCATGGCGTTGGTGGAGGATCATGTTCAAGCATTTGAGACCACAGAGGCTGCCTCTCACAATCGCCTATCTATGCTGGAGGCTGAGTGCAAGCGTCTGGGGGACAAGGTGGAAAACCTTGAAAACCGGTCCCGCAGAAACAACCTGCGAATAGTGGGGATACCTAAATCGGTGTCGGCTGCTGATCTTATCCATGTGTGCGAATTTGTGTTGCCGGAAATGCTAGGCCTGCCCCGACCATGTAAAGTTGAGCGAGCGCACCGTTTGGGCCCGGATCTGAGAGATGGCCAGGACGCAGGACGGCTGCCTGGGTCGCAACTGCGTATTAGACCGCGCCAGGTTATCACTAGATATCTGGATTTCCAAGATAAGACGGCGGTTCTAAGAGCGTTCAAAAGGAGGCGCACTGACCTGACCCTGGATGGAGCAAAACTTCTTATTTTCGGTGACTTCTCTGCAGAAGTTAGTCGCAAGCGCAAATTGTACTCACCTCTTTGCTCGTCCCTGCATCGGCGGGGTATCAGATTCACCCTTCAGTATCCGGCCGCTCTGCGAGTCTTCTTTCCTAAAGGCTGCTCTGCGATCTACAGCTCTCCGGAGGAAGCATCTACGCAGCTGGAGGATTTTCTTCGCAAAGATGCCGGCATCTCTCCTTCTCATCGTCGCGGGCAGCGGGTGGGAGATGGAACCGCTCCCCCTCTTGATCACTGCCCGGGTCCCAATGTGGCCTCTTCTTCCCAGCAGGATTCATCTCAACAAGAGCGTCCCCCTTTAGATAGGAGAGACAGATGGAACACCGGGGCCCAGTCCTGAACGTTGTTTTGAGGCTCGCTTGCACCTACAGGTACCTTTTCCTTGTCTACATGTTACACCTGGTGTTGCTGTCAGTGACTGCTTTATGCGTTTGGATCGCTGACTGGCATAATGCCAGTTTGCGCCCCAGCAGTCGGGGGATTTACCCCCTCCTGCTATGCTGGACACCTGTAACATTTTGTGCCGTTGTTCCTGCTGATCCCTAAGGACTTCTTGTTATTTCGCCTACGTCAGGGGCGCTGTGCCTCACTGGTGGTGGCCATGGTGTACGCTCCGGTCACTGTCCTGGACTAAGCTTATTCTGGCTTTCATATGCCACAACCTGGTATCATGACCTGTGGGGGAGGGGGTCCACTTTATTATGTTGGTAATACTTGATGTTGGCATGTTACAAGTCTGCGGGGGGGGGGGGGGGGGGGGGCTAGTGTTAGCGGTTCTACCGGGTGATGATGTTGGGGACTCGAGAGGGGCGGAGGGTAGGGGGCTTTGGTTGGGAATTTGTATCGGAGGGTGGGTGGGAGGTTGGGGATCCTCTTGCACCTCTTACTGCTCTTAGTTTCCGGGCTCTACGGGGGAGGGGGTCTGGAGAGAGCCGGTTGTCTGGGATGTCTGTGCAGTGGGGGGGGGGGGGGAACGAGGGATGTGTGGGGAGGGGGGAAGGGAGAAAAAAAATATATAGTTGTGATACGGAAGTCGCTTTCCTTTATTGATGTGTTATACCGGGGTTATGTAAGGTTGGGGAGGTGGACCGGTTTATGTTTATGCTGTCCTTCTCGGCCACTGTTTCTTGTCCTCCCAATTGGGTCGGGATTTCACGGGTGAGGGCTCACTCCGCTCGAGTCCCCTTGGATGACTTGTTTACCTATTAGCTGCATCCCGATATGCCCTCGGGCAATATGTTACTTGTTTTATATGGCAGCATTCCTCTGGGGGTCACTGTGCTTTCTGTAAGAGGTTTTTGCGGATCTTTGAACATTATTACCTAGTCACATGGGGGGGGGGGAGGGGGGCGGGCTCCCTTGAAGGTTTGGCATTTCCTCAGGTAGTGGCAGAGGGATATCCAGCTCGGAGTGTGGGAAGGATTGTGGTTTGATCTTGAAGAGTAATTGGTAAACTCCTCTAGTTTATCAAGTGGTACTCGCTGCTCATATTATCAGTTTATTTCAACATTTGTTCTTTCTATGAGGTTGGTGTCATGGAATGTGAAAGGGTTGAGATCCCCTCACAAAAGAAGCCTAGTTTTGAGACATCTTAAAAAACTGTCACCCGACATTGCCCTGCTCCAGGAAACCCACCTTGATTTAGCTGATTTCTATTGCATGAAAAAATGGTGGGTGGGGAGGGTGGAGGGTTCTGCGGCTATTGCTAGAAGGGCTGGAGTCTTAATACTATTTAATAGAAACTTTACTTGCAACATTTTGGATGTAGCTTCTGATGACAAAGGACATTTTTGCTCAGTGCACATAAAGACTACCTCAGACGAATTCACTTTAGTCAACATTTATGGTCCCAATGACAGCCAGGACCAGTTTTTGATGGACGTGACAGGACGACTATCTCTTCTTTCTCCTTCTCAAAAAGTGATTATGGGTGACTTTAACATGGTTATGCATGGGATTGAAGACAGACGTTCCAATAGGGCTTTCAGACCAGTTCCTAGACGCGCAGACAGCTTATTGGACCAGTGGACTTCGAGTTTAGGGCTGACAGACATTTGGAGAGCTAGGAATCCAGACGGACGTGACTATTCCCATGACTCCTGGTCAAGAATCGATTACTGCTTCCTGACGGATTCTCTTGTACTGAGGACATAACGTTGACTGACATGGTGATCTCTGACCACTCTCCCTTATTACTACAGTTACAAGAATCAGTCCCCCGCGGATCTGACTTTTTATGGCGCTTCCCTTCCAGTCTGGCAAGAGAATGAACACTTTCATTCACTCCTAAAAGGTTGGTGGGGGGAATACGCGGCAGATAATGCGGAACATGTGAATAGTCCCCAACTGTTTTGGAATGCAGCCAAAGCAGTTTTGCGCCGGAGAATCTTGGCATACACTACCTCCCTTAAACGTAAAATAGCCTCTCAGCTTAAATCACTAGGTTCTGCTCTTTCAAAGGCTTACACAAACTTTGTTGCTGTACCGACTGAGAATATGAGGAAGCTTTGGATGTCCGCTAAGGCATCTTATGATGGATGTTTAGAACAAAGAGACAACCTTAAAAGATTGCATTTTGAGGCTTCTCTCTTTCGGTTCGGCACCAAACCGGGCCGTCTATTGGCACGCATTGCTAAGGGTGCCCACCCGGTGAGTAACATATCAGCTCTGAAGGATGCTAAGGGAGTTACTCATAGAGACCCCAAAATAATCAATGATATCCTAGCCAGCTATTTTGCAGACATCTATAAAGCACCAGTTACCCCCATGGCTGATGTTACACAGTGGCTCTCGCACCCGTCTCTCCCCTCCTTGACCTCAGAGGAACGGGAGATGTTGTAAGCTGAGATCTCCTTGGATGAGCTAGCTCAGGCCCTTAAACATCTCAAAATTAATAAAGCCCCGGGTCCCGATGGCTTTTCCGGGGATTTTTTTCAAGATCTTGGCACTTGAAGTGTCTCCCTCCTTGTTAGCCCTGTACAATTCATATCTTTCTGGTAACCTGATCCCACTGTCCTCTAAGGTGGCTCACATCAGGGTCCTGCCTAAGCCGGGGAAAGATCCTCTATTACCTAGTAGTTATAGACCAATCTCCTTAATCAATGTAGATTTGAAGTTGGTCTCCAAAATTTTGTCTGACCGACTGGCGGCTGTTCTGCCTAGATTGATATCCCCGGCTCAGGTTGGATTTGTTAAAGGACGTTCTCCGGTGTCCCATATCAGAGCTGTGCTTTCGGTACTAGATGAGGTGCATCTACGGCCCCACAGACATCCCAAGACGGTGCTGTTATCAATAGATTACGAAAAGGCCTTTGACTGCGTTCGCTGGGAATGGCTGTGGGGTGTGATGTCGGCCATGGGGTTCGGGGCCTTTCCTCGGTTACTTTCATTCTCTTTATGCTTCTCCCAGGGCCTGTATCCACACTATGGGCTCCCTATCTGATGTCTTCACTCCCGAGAGGGGAACTAGACAGGGGTGCCCCCTGTCCCCTCTTCTTTTCGATCTGGCTATTGAGCCTTTATCTCACCACGTTGCGAGGGAGAGGGGGTCACTGGGCATACAGATAGGTAATCAAACAATCTCCCATACTTTAATTGCCGATTACATACTTTTTTTCTTAACTGATCTGGTGAGGACTGTACCAATGGTTTTTGACATCCTTTCTGATTTTGGGGACATGTCGGGGTTTCGAGTTAAGGTAGAGAAGAGTGTCCTACTGGACATTTCTCCTACTCCCTTGTCTCACAGCTCTGGAACAATGCCATTCCCGATCGTAGTAACCAGATCTTCCTTTAAATACTTGGGGATATTGGTGGGGAGGTCCCCCTCTTCGCTATACTCTCTTAACTTCACTCCGTTATTTCGCAAAATATTGGGAGAGTTGCAGAGGTGGATCTCTCTACCACTTTCCTTGCTAGCCAGATGCCATCTTCTGAAGATGCTAAGCTTTTCGAAGATTGGTCAGTTAGGCTGGGTCCACACTACGTTTTGTCCCATACGGGAGCGCATACGGCAGGAGGGAGCTAAAAGCTCGCGCTCCCGTATGTGACCGTATGCGCTCCCGTATGTCATTCATTTCAATGAGCCGACCGGAGTGAAACGTTCGGTCCGGTCGGCTCATTTTTGCGCCGTATGCGCTTTTACAACCGGACCTAAAACCGTGGATGACCACAGTTTTAGGTCCGGTTGCAAAAGCGCATACGGCGCAAAAATGAGCCGACCGGACCGAACGTTTCACTCCGGTCGGCTCATTTAAATGAATGACATACGGGAGCGCATACGGTGACATACGGGAGCGCGAGATTTTAGCTCCCTCCTGCCGTATGCGCTCCCGTATGGGACAAAACGCAGTGTGGACCCAGCCTTAGTCGGTAGTACTGAATTTTTGTTTGCCATATTATATATATCTCTATGCTGCTCATTATTTTACAGGGTATGCCCTGTATGCATATTTGTAAATTCTGAAAATCCTGAATAAAAATATGTTTAAAAAAATAAAACAAAAACGCATAGGGTTCCCCATATTTTCATTCTCAGCACAATACCAACCAAGCAGCAACAGCCTGACGTTACCAGGGTGGGCGAGGACCATTGATACTGGCCCTCCCCAGCCAAAATAACGCCAGCCTGTTACTGCCTAGGCCCAGGAGCACCATTTTTGACGGTCCGGGCCTGTTGGTAACGGCTCTTCCCGGGCACCCCTCTGGCGGTGGGTACTGGGGTAATAATTGGGGGTTAGCGTTAGCTGATTTTGGGGCTAACGCTAAGACCCGGTGCACTGCCGTAGATTGTGATGGAGTAACTGAGCAGTTTTCCCTGCTCGAGCGCTCCGCCTCCATTACAATCTATAGGCTGACTCTCGCACACCATCCCCCAACCATTGGTTACTGCGGGGGCTGGCTGCCCAGGCATGCTGGGAGTTGTAGTTTAGCTGATGGGACCACAACTCCCAGCATGCCCAGACAGTTGAAGGCTGTGTGGTGATGCTGGGAGTTGTAGTGCAGTGAAGGCACCTCAACTCCCAGCATGCCCAGACAGCTGAAGGGCTTCAGCTGTCTGGGCATGCAGGGAGTTGTGGTGCCTTCACTGCTCTACAACTCACAGCATCACCACGCAGCCTTCAGCTGTCTGGGCATGCTGGGTGTTGTAGTGCCTTCACTGCACTACAACTCCCAGCATCATCACGCAACCTTCAGCTGTCTGGGCATGCTGGGAGTTGTGGTCCCATCAGCTAAACTACAACTCCCAGCATGCCTTGGCAGCCTTTAGCTGTCTGGGCATGCTGGGAGTTGTAGTCCTTTTGCTGTCTAATCTCAGCTAAACTACAACTCCCAGCATGCCCTGGCAGCCTTCAGCTGTCTGGGCATGTTGGGATTTGTGTTCCCATCATTGCACTACAACTCCCAGCATGCCCGGGCAGCCTTCAGCTGATGGGGCATACTGGGAGTTGTGGTCCCTTTGCTGTCTAATCTAAGCCAAACTACAACTCCCAGCATGCCTGGGCAGCCTTTAGCTATCTGGGCATGCTGGGAGTTGTAGTCCTAAACTAAAACTCCCAGCATGCTTTGGGCAGCCTTTAGCTGTCTGGGCATGCTGGGAGTTGTAGTCCCTTTGCTGTCTAATCTAAGCTAAACTACAATTCCCAGCATGCCTGGGCATCCTTTAGCTATCTGGGCATGCTGGGAGTTGTAGTCCTAAACTACAACTCCCAGCATGCTTTGGGCAGCCTTTAGCTGTCTGGGCATGCTGGGAGTTGTAGTCCCTTTGCTGTCTAATCTAAGCTAAACTACAACTCCCAGCATGCCCTGGCAGCCTTTAGCTGTATGGGCATGCTGGGAGTTGTTGTCCTAAACTACAACTCCCATGCTGGGAGTTGTGGTGCCTAACCCCCTTTCACTTTTAATACTAAACTATGCAAAATTACAACCTACACTAATCTAAGGCTACGCTACCTACCTACGCTATTTGCGTAGTGCTGCGCATGCGCAGTACTACTTTAGCTGAGCCCGCTGCTCTACTTTCTGTTCCCTGAGAGTTAACAGGGGACGGGGAGCAGAGCAGCGGGCGGGGAGGCAAGCGGTTGTCAGCGCTATCGGGCATAGGGATCCCGATAGCGCTGTCGGGAGACAAGCTGATAACTCCGCTATCGGGCATAGGGATTACGATAGCGGTGGCGAACAAGCGCGCTGGCGGGTGACAATAAAACAGTAAAAGTATTAGCTTCTGTGGCCCGATACCTCTCTCGGAATCGGGCCACAAAAGCCATGAGAGCTCCGTGCAGCTTTGGGCTATCACAGGGAGAGATCCTCTCCCTGTGATAGCCCAAGTGAGACTGCCGTGAGCTGCGATGCCTGATGATTAAATATGTCCCGTGACACTTGCACACACCCCCAGCCCCCGCAGTAACCAATGGTTGGGGGGTGGTGTGCGAGTGTCTATAGATTGTAATGCAGGGAAAACTGCTGAGTCACTCCATCACAATCTATGGGAAATCACAATCTACGGCAGTGCACTGGCTTAGTAATGGATTCCGTCTATTAGACAGCCTCCATTACTAAGCCTGAAAGTTCAATAAAAAGAACACAACACATTGGAAAAATTATTTTATTTAAAAAAAACACCCCCCCCATAGCCCTCGTTAACCATTTTATTAAAATGGGAAAAAAAATCCAGTTTATCCGTCGTAATCCATCGAATCCGCGGTAATCCCCTGCATACACGTATCTGAATCGAGAAGAAAAAAAACACAAAATATTGGTTAGTACATTTTTGTCGCTGTCCGCTGGGTAGAGCGCCCATATTGCAATGTCTTCCCAAACAGGGAGCCTCCAACTGGGAGTTGTAGTTTAGCAACAGCTGGAGTCTCCCTATCTGGGAAGACACTGCCAGAAGTGTCTGTTCACATTATACAAAACGGACAATGTGAACAGAGCCTCACAGAGCCTTACTAGCCCGTCTATAGCTCAGCCCCCTAATGATGTCGTTACTAGGGGGCATAGCTACACGGTTCGACGGGGACAGGGAGTGAGGAAGGTAAGTGGACCTCGTGTTCTGTATACACTATATACAGCTATCTATAGATAGCTGTATATACTGTATACCGCCCAAAGGGCTATAGGTGCAGGAAGTCCTGTCAGTCTGGTGACAGGATTCCCGGCTCCTGTATAGTGTATATGGGTACACTATGCCCCCCTGTATACTATACTGCCGGTGGAGGTGAGTAGTGATGCTATACATCATTTCTCATCTCATTATACTCTGTGGACCGGGTGCTCAGCATCCGACCCACAGAGTGGTACATGAAGGCAGTGAGAAAACTGCCACAGGGGACAAATTTGGCTGTTTCCACACACCAGGGAAAACGCCAAAAAAAACGCCAGAAAACTGCCAAAACTCAGGAAAAACCTGTGTCAGTTTTTCTGGCGTTTTTGCTGGCATTTTTTAATGTGTACAAAAAAAAAATAATTGGAAACCTAGCCTAATGCCGTCCTCTAAACTAGAAAAAAGTTACCAGCCAACAATAAATTCTAAAGTTATCAGCTTGTCTGACATCCACAAAAGATATTGTGCCTACGTAAAAAAAAGAACTCAAAAATGTACGACACTTTGCTTCCTCGGCCCAGTCCACTAGGTTAAAAAATAAAAATTTTTATTAAATCTGAACTATCAGGAAGGAGAAAAAAAAACTGGATTTTTTAAAGACTCAAAAATCCCAATGAGTCTTTCTCACAGTTTTATCCTCCTGTTTACATTATGAAACGGATCTGACCTTGCTACCGCACACCGTATCTGCTTCTCAGATAAGGAATAGAGATGAGCGAACTTACAGTAAATTCGATTCGTCACGAACTTTTCAGCTCGGCGGTTGCTGACTTTTCTTGCATAAATTAGTTCAGCTTTCCGGTGCTCCGTCTGTATGGAGCGGGCTCCCGACTCCTGCCGCTCCATACTCTGCAGCCTGTGTCCTCCGAAGCAGAGCAGGGGAGATGAGAAGCTGTGTACAGTATTTGTCTTCTCTCCCCTGCTCTGCAGACATGCGGGGGGAGATGAGGGGGCGTGGCTTCTTGCACCCCGTGCAGACCTGCGTCCTCTACCTTCACTCCCCCCAGCTGTAGCTTCGGAGAGCTGAGGGGAGGAGGCACGTCTGCACGGGGAGATGCATGCGGCGCTCACAGGGGAGTATGTAGCAGGCTCGGGATTCCTGCCCGCTCCATACTCTGCAGCCCCCGGCTGTTCTCAGTAGCCGGGGGCCGCCGCTAATAGCCAGCATGCGGCGATCGCCGCGGATTGCTATTAACCCTTTAGATCGCCGCTGTCAAAGCTGTGAATGCTCCCTGGTGGGCTAGTGGGGTGGATGGCCCCCCGCAGCTCGATCACAGGGAGGCGATACACTATGGAGGTAGCCGGAGTGCTTACCTCTGCTTCCTGCTGCCCTGCTCTGTCATTTATAGATCCTGGCTGGACTAGGCTCTATCAATGGATCACAGAGCACACAGATCAATAGAGTTCAATAGAACTCTATTAATCTGTCTGAGGAATCTAATGATTCCTCCTATAAGTGTAATAAAGTGTAAAAAATAAATAAATAAAATAAAAAAGTTTTAATAAAAGTTTGAAAGACACCCATTAACCTAGTGGTCTTCAAACTGTGCCCCTCCAGATGTTACAAAACTACAATTCCCAGCATGCCAGGACAGCCGTTGGCTGTCCGGGCATGCTGGGAGTTGTAGTTTTGCAACATCTGGAGGGCCACAGTTTGAAGACCGCTGCATTAACCCCTTCCATGTTAAAAGTTCAAATCACCCCCTTTTCCTATATAAAAACATGAAAACATAATAAAAATAAACATATTTGGTATCGCTTCATGCGTAATTGAACAACCTATTAAAATATAACATTATGTATCCCGTACGGTAAATGTAAAAAAATACCAAACCACAGATTTGCAATTTTTATAATATCCCAGAAAAAAAGTTACAAAGCGATTTAAAAGTCAGATCAATACCAAAATGGTACCGATACAAAAAATTATAGCGCAAAAAATGAGCCCTCATACAGCCTGGTATGCGGAAAAAAAATAAAGCTACAGGGGTTAAAAAATGGCAATTAAAAAAAATAAGAAAAAGTTCAGAATTAGTAAAACATGACGTAAACGATACAAATCTGGTATCGCTGTAATCAGGCCGGCCTAAAGTATAAAACTAACATGTTACCTCAACCACAAGGTAAATGGTGTAGAAAAGAAAACCACCAAATCTGCAAAATTATCTTTTACTATTTCAATTTCACTTCCCTTAATATATATATATATATAAATATATATATATATATATATATATATATATATATATATATATATATATATATATTTTTGGTTCAGAGAATATGGTATTGAAAAATTAAAAGGTATCATTATAGTAGGTAGTTATGGCTATTATAGGGCGAGGAGGAAAAAATTAGAGCGTAAAAGCGAAAATTGGCCCGGACAAGTGGATTGTCATGAGGGACAAGTAGATTTTGCTCCATTTTAGTCCCATGGACAAGTAGTTTCCACACCCCTGTTATCCCCTTCTATAATTTCTTCCACATCATTTTGTACACTTTCATTTTTAACCTTTTTGTTATTTATATAGTTAAAGAACATTTTGGGGTTAGTTTTACTCTCTTTGGCAATGAGTATTTCTGTCTCTACTTTTGCTTCTTTTATCTGTTTTTTACATATTCTACTTTTTTCTCTATATCTTTTTAATGCTTCTTCACTGCCGTTCTAGTTTAAATGCTTAATTTCTGTCATTTATTGCCCCCTTAACATTTTTATTTCTCTACATTGGTTTTATTCTATTCCTGACCGTTTTATTCCCATAAGTGAGAATATAAGATATTTTTAAGAGTCTCCCATTTAGTGTCAATATTGTTATTTTTCAGGACATTCTCCCAATTTTCATTGTTAAGGCCTTCTCTTAGTTGATCAAACTTTGTCTTCCTAAAGTTCATCGTTTTAGTGGCCCCTCTAGAGATCCCCTTATTGCAGGAGAAGTTATAATGTATTATATTATGATCACTATTTCCTAGGTATCCTTCTACCTGCACATTAGTTACTCTATCAGGTCTGTTGGTTAATATTAAGTCCAGTAGGGCACCCCCTCTGGTCGGGCCCTGCACGGTTTGGGACAGATAATTGTCTTTAGCTAGAGTCAGAAACCTGTTTCCTTTATGAGATTCACAGGTCTCAGTCTTCCAGTTTATATCAGGATAGTTAACCCCTTAAGGACGCAGCCCTTTTTCACCTTAAGGACTGAGCCCTTTTTCGCAATTCTGACCACCGTCACTTTACAAATTAATAACGCGAAAACGCTTTTACCGAATATTCTGATTCTGAGATTGTTTTTTCGTGACATATTCTACTTTATTTTGGTGGTAAATTTTCGGCGTTACTTGCATCCTTTTTTGGTGAAAAATCCCAAAATTTCATGAAAATTTTGAAAATGTTGCATTTTTCTAACTTTGAAGCTCTCTAATTGTAAGGAAAATGGATATTCCAAATAAATGTTATTTTTATTCACAAATACAATATGTCTCCTTTATGTTGGCATCATAAAATGGACATATTTTTGCTTTTTGAAAAAATTAGAGAGCTTCAAAGTAGAGCAGCAATTTTCAAAAATGTCATGAAAATTGCTAAATCTGAAGGGACAGATGTTACAGAACTACAACTCCCAGCATGCCTGGGCAGTCTAGGCATGCTGAGAGTTGTAGTTTGGCAACATCTGGAGGGCTACTGTTTGGGCACCCCTGTAACAGTGGTCTCCAAACTGTGACCCTCCAGATGTTGCAAAACTACAACTCCCAGCATGCCCAGACAGCCTTTGGCTCTCTGGGCATGCTGGGAGTTGCAGTTTGGCCCCCCTAGTGGTTGCCACAGTAAAGATCGATTTACTTTCACTTTCAATCCCCCCCCCCCCCCACTGTGGATTCCCTACCTGATCAGGATCCTGCAGGCTCCAGCGCAGATCCCAGGTCCCCAGGCATCTTCTCCTGCAGGTACGGCCTCCATCTTCTTTCCAGAGCCCCTTGACATCCAGGGGCGGGCAGAACGGGGGGTTGCCATGGCAACCCCCTGTCCTGCGCTGCCATTGGTCAGAACTCCGTTCTGAGTAATGGCAGGGGATAGGAGTAGATCGCAGCTTTGCGATCTCACTCCAATCCTTTGGGTTGATCGGGGTTGTTGCTGACAACTCCGATCAGCCCTATTTTCCGGGTGATCAGGTCACCAGAGACCCGATCAGCCCGGAATTGGAGAAAATCGCATGTCTGAATTGACATGCGATTTTCTCCGATCGCCGACATGGGGGGGTCTCAGGACCCCCCTGGGCGATGTGCCAGGGTGCCTGCTGAATGATTTCAGCAGGCATCCGGCTCCGGTCCCAAACCGGCTAGCGGTGGGGACCGGATTTCCCACGGGCGTATGGATACGCCCTGCGTCCTTAAGGACTCGGAATGCAGGGCGTATCCATACGCCCTGCGTCCTTAAGAGGTTAAAGCCCGCCATTATTGGGGAAGCGATCCCACAGTCTTTTTTGCACTCCCTTATCACCTTACTACCTAAGCCTGGTAAGGACCCTCATGATTGCTCTAGCTACCGGCCCATCGCCCTCCTTAACTCTGACCTTAAGCTTTTTTCTAAGGTGTTGGCTGTTAGACTCTGCTCCTTTCTTCCAGCTCTTGTCCATAAAGACCAGGTTGGATTTATCCCCTGTCGTCAGGGCGGTGACAACACCAGGAGGGTGGTGGACCCGGTTGACCTGATTAATCGGAGGTCCGAGCAGGCATTGCTTCTTAGTCTAGATGCCGAAAATGCTTTTGAAAGTTGGGGTGGCCGTTTCTTTCTGCCACTTTGCAGAAGTTTGGGATTTCAGGGAAATTTTTGACTGCACTGTGGGGTCTCTATTCCTCACCTACAGCCTCTCTTAAGCTTCCTCATGCTCCATCTCCTACCTTTCCCTTGTTCAATGGTACTCGTCAGGGCTGCCCGTTATCTCTCCTGGTCTTTGCTCTCTGTATCGAACCCTTGGCTGCTATGATCAGGGGGGATCCGGACATTCCTGGTATTTCCTTACATGATAGGGAATTTAAGGTTTGCTTATTTGCAGACGATGTCCTCACACTCTCTCGCCCTTTGCTGTCCCTTCCTTCTCTCTACAAAGTTCTGCATGACTATGGGGCGGTATCTGGCTACAAGGTCAATCTCTCCAAATCGGAGTCCCTTCCTCTTAACCTTTCCTCCCCCCTCTCTACTCTCCTATGCTCTGATTACTCTTTCCGGTTGTCTCCCTCTGCTATTAAGTACCTTGGGGTCTGGATCACCTCTCACTATTCTACGCTATTCTCTACTAATTATCTACCCCTTTTTCGGGAACTCCGTGCTCTCCTGTTAAAATGGTGCTTACAATATGTTCCCTTTTTTGGTTGCATTGCAGCGGTGAAGATGACTATTCTTCTGAAGCTCCTGTACTTTTTTGAGACGGTGCCAGTTCGGGTCCCGCTGTCTGTTTTGCGTTCTTTTCAAGTGGCTATTTTTCAGTTTATTTGGGATGGAAAGCTGCATCGGCTTCCGATGTCTGTAATGATGGCTGGAAGGGCTTATAGGGGTATGGCGGTCCCGGACGTGGTGAAATACTATTGGGCTACTCACTTGCGCCATCTTGCGGTGTGGTCCACTTACCATGCATACAGCCGCTGGATGGAATTGGAGAAGTTGTGGCTTTCACCTATCCATCCTAACGCACTTCTCTTGACCCTTCCAGCTTCCTCCCCTTCTCTCTCTCCTCTTCTGGGCCCCATAGCGTTCTGTAAGAATGTGTGCGGTTATTGCTCTGTGAAATTAAGATTGTTTTCTTCCTCCTTGCCCCTTAGGTCTTTCCCCTGGGCCTGACCTCTGTTATGGTACAGGAGTGGGGGACAAGGGGCCTTTTTTGCTGGGCGGATGTTGTTGACCCTATTTCACGTTCTCTCTTGCCTTTTGACCAACTGCAATCTCGTTGAGACCTCCCCTCGTCTGAGCACTTTCATTATTTACAATTGCAACACTTTATGTCCTCCACACTGGGCTCTCGGAAGGTGTCTTTACCTACACTCTTTGAGAGGTTGTGCCGTGGTGGACCTCAGACGAGGGGTCTTCTCTCCGATATTTACTCCTTGCTCCTCCAACCTCTGGAAGGTGTCCAGGTATCTCACCGGTATATGAGCCTCTGGGAGGACGCGCTTAACACCACTCTCACTCTCCCCCAGTGGAAAATAATTTGGGAACGGGCTTCCAAGGCATCTATATGTACTGCGTACAGGGAAACTCAATATAAACTGATTATGGGTTGGTATCATACTCTGGAGCTGTTGAAGAGGTTGAACCCTAATATCCCCCCCCCCAATGCTGGCATTGCAGGGTTGGTTTGAGAATGCTTTTCCATGTCTTTTGGTCCTGCCCTATTATCTTGGAGTTTTGGGAGGTCGGCAACGTTTGCTTTTGGATGTTTTGGGAGTGTCTGTCCCTCTCAACCCCCTTGGGTATCTCTTACAGCTCTCACACCCTGCTTTAATGAAGAAGCTGCGGAAACTGGCTATGCATATTACTTTGGCGGCCAAGACCCTCATTGCTAAATGTTGGAAGAGGACTCTTCCACCCTCTGAACCTGATTTATTGATTCATATACGGGAAATACGCTCCTTGGAGTACCTCACAGCCTCTGTGAACAATTCTATCCCTGCTTTTCTCTCTGTGTGGGAGCCGTGGGACCGTTTCTCTTATAGGCAACCACCTTGATTTTCTTCCCCCCCCCCCCCACTTCTTTCCCCCCCCCCCCCTTCTTTATCTTCCCCCTCTCTCTCCACTTTTCTCCTTCTTTATTCTTCCTTCTTCACCCTACCTCCCTTCCCCCCCCCCCCTCCCCTGTTGTTTGTGTGGTGTTGTTTCTTGTTTTTAGTGTACCCTTGTCCTTGTTCTCATGACTTGATTATTCTGGGCAATGACCCGGGCAATGCTTTTGTTTTGTTTTGTACATTCTTGTTATCTTTCTTATAAAACTTTAATAAAATTTACAGTTTAGAAAAAAAATTATAAAGTTCCCCATTATTATCACATCATTTTGATTTGCTGCCTTTTTTGCCTCAGTAATTGATCTTTTGGCTCTTCCATTATATTTGGTGGCTTTTTATTTTTATCTCCATACTAGCTGAGTACCCGACATTGCCCGGTTTTTCCTTCCTAATCCTCGTTGGGGAGGAAAATACACAAAGGAGGAAGCTTTTGACTTCATATCCCATCCCCATCCATATATTGTTGCCATATCCCAAACCCATATCCCGTCCTCGTATCTCAACCTCATATCCAGTCCTTATATCCCGACCACATATCCAGACCTCATATCCGGTTCTTATATCCTATCCTCATCTCCTATCCCGACCTCCTATCCTGTCCTCCTATCCCGACTTTGTATCCCGACCTCCTATCTCAACCTCATATCCCGTCCTCCTATCTCGACCTCCTATCCCGTCCTCCTATCCCGTCCTCCTATCTCGACCTCATATCCTGTCCTCATAGCCCGTCCTCATAGCCCGTCCTCATATCCCATCCTCATATCCCATCCTCATATCCCGTCCTTATAGCCCGTCCCCATATCCTGTCCTCATGTTCCGTCTTTATGTCCCATCCTCATATTCTGTCCTCAGGTGGGACTGATTTGTGATGAAGATATTGTAAACTGAAAATAGAAGGGGACATGGCTTTGTGGGACTGGATGTGATTTGCAAGCCAGACCGATGCACAAAAAGGTAGATCATAAAAGGGGTGGGGTTTAAACAGTGGGCCTGTCTTTGTGAGATGGGGTGTGGCTTGCAAGCCAGACTGACACATTCACCAGGAGATGCAGAGCAGAGCTTGTGGAGTAAGGTACTGGAAGTCCCTTATACTTGCATGGGACTTGAAACAAAAACCCCATCTTTTATATAAGGGTGTAGATAAGGGTTAATTTTAACTATCATATATTTTGATTTGACATATAAGTAATATGTGTACCCGGTATTATTGAAATATCTCCAGCCGTATGGAAGTTATGTGGGAACATACATTTCCCATAGATTTGCATGGGACTTTAAACAAAAATCCTGACCCTCACAAATGGGGGTAATTAAGAGTTAAATTAACTATCCTATATTTTAAGTTGACACATAAGTAACATGTGACCAAGTATTATCGAAATATCTCCAGCCGTTTGGAAGTAATGCAGTAACATATATTTCCCATAGACTTGTATGAGACTTTAAACAAAAACCCCGACCCTGGCAAATGGGGGTGAGGTAAGGGTTGATTTACCTATCCTATGTTTGTTGTTGACAAACATAGGTAAATAATATCTTTAGCCATTTGGACGTGATGCTGATACATACACACATTGAGTTTTTATATATATATATATATATATATATATATATAAGTATCCAAAAAAAGGCAAGAAGCGTCACTCCAGCATTCAAAGTGAAAAAGTAGTGCTTTTTATTCACCCATCATGTCAGCAACGTTTCAACCCTCTCAATGGGGTCTTTTTCAAGCACTGAATGCTGGAGTGCCGCTTCTTGCCCTTTTTTTGGATACTTACAAATTTGGAAGCCTGTGGTCTGGGCTTGGGCTCGCTGAGCACCCGCTGGTTGTCTTCATTGTGCCACTTCCACATCTGCTATTTGGACTATATATATATATATATATATATATATATATATATACATATACATATACTAGCTGAGTACCCGGCGCTGCCTGGTTTTTCCTACATTATCCTTGTGGGGAAGGAAAAGCAAAGGAGGAAGCTTTTGTCCTTATATCCCATCCTCATATGCCGACCCCAAATCCCCTCCTCATATCCCATCCCCATATCCCCTCCTCATATTCCATCCCCATATCCTGTCCCTATATCCCGTCCACATATCCAGACCACATATCCTGACCACATATCCTGACCACATATCCCGACCACATATCCTGTCCACGTATCCTGTCTACATATCCCTACCACATATCCCGTCCCCATATCCCGTTTCCATATCCCGACCTTGTATCCAGTCCTCGTATCCCGTCCTCATATTCCGTCACCATATCTAATACTCATTTCTAATCCTTATACCCTGTCCTCAGGTGAGGCTGCATTGTGGTAAAGATATTGTAAGCTGAAATTAAAAGGGGTGTGGCTTAAAGGGTGGGTGTGTCTTAAATGGTGGGCGTGTCGTTGCAAGATGGGCCATGGCATGCGGGGAGAGTGTGGCTTGCCAGCCGGACTGATGCATTCACCAGGAGATGCAGAGTGGAGCTTGTGGAGTAAGGCACTAGAAATCCCAAATACTTGCATGGGACTTGAAACAAAAACCCCATCCTTCACATAAGGGGGTAGGTTAAGGGTTAATTTAACTACTATGTATTATGCTGGATATCATGTATGGATAAATATGATTGAATAAAGTGTAAAAAAAAACAAAAAAAAATACTATATATATTTTTATTTGACATATAAGTAACATGTGACCAAGTATTATCGAAATATCTCCAGCCGTATGGAAGTTATGCTGGAACATACATTTCCCATAGATTTGCATTGGACTTTAAACAAAATCCCTTACTCTCGCAAATGAGGGTAGGTTAGGGTTAAGTTAACTATCCTATATTTGTAGTGGACATATAAGTAACATGTGACCATGTATTATCGAAATATCTCCAGCTGTTTGGAAGTTATGCAGTAACATATATTTCCCATAGACTTGTATGGGAATTGAAGCAAAAACCCAGACCTTCGCAAATGGGGGGTGAGTAAGGGTTACATTACCTATCCTATTTATGTAGTTGACATATAAGTAACATGTGTACCAACTTTCCTGTTAATATCTTTAGCCGTTTGTAAGTGATGCTGGAACATACACACACATACACACATTGGGGGGCATTTAGCATTGTAGGTGTAACTGAAGCATTTTTTTTAAACCTTTTTTTTGTGTGCTGGTAATGAGTACCACATTTATTAAATGGTCACAGAGCATTTGATAAATTTTGTGCAGGTAAACATTTTCTGAAATTTCTATCTTCACATACACCAAAAAGCTAATCTAAGTCTGGGCTGGTGTAGTTGTAGAGACTTTTCAGTGGCTTTGCACCTTTTTTGCGCCTTTTCACATAAAGGTGCAGTTGATGAAACCCTTCCATATCATGTAGAGAAAAGAAAAGAAAGGACCGACGGACGGCGCCTCGTGTATTTACCCTCAATAGATCGGGTGGTGGGTGGGGGGGGAACCCCACGGGGCTTATAGATGGCCGCTCACCTTGAGATCTATGCAAAAAAGCATATCACCCACGATATAATCTGGGTACTGTAGTACGAGTCGCTGCTATGCCGATGGGTTGCAGGAGGAAACAAGTCGTCCTGGGAGTCAATATTAGAAGTAGAGCAGGAAAAAACCCTCAGGTATGGCGCTGCAGACTCTTGTAGACAGATGAGGCGGATGCCAAAGGTAATAGGAAAGTCCTCAGCAGGACATTTTATTAAAAAAACAATAAAATGGACAAGATTACGCGTTTCGGGAGGATCCCTCCCTCAGATCAGGATCCTCCCGAAACGCGTAATCTTGTCCATTTTATTGTTTTTTTAATAAAATGTCCTGCTGAGGACTTTCCTATTACCTTTGGCATCCGCCTCATCTGTCTACAAGAGTCTGCAGCGCCATACCTGAGGGTTTTTTCCTGCTCTATTTCCATATCATGTGTATTACCAAAATCAGTGGATTGCAACTCAAAATCTGCAGAAATGTGTAAACCAAAAGGTGCAAAAAAAGGCACAAATAAACCCTACTTGCGCCTTTTTTTCGCCTTCTCGTTGAGTTTTGTATACATACACATATATATATATATATATATATATATATATATATATACAGTGGTCCCTCAACATATGATATTAATTGGTTCCAGGAGAACCATCATTTGTTGAAACCATCATATGTCGAGTACATATGTCTATGTAAAAATGGTAATTGGTTCTGGGGCCTCGGAACCATTGTATGTTGAATACATATCTCTATGGGAAACTGCTAATTGGTTCTGGGATGACCATTCTATGTGGAGTGTATGGGGAGTGTTTAACAAACCAGGGTGCCTCCAGCTGTTGTACAACTACAACTCCCAGCATGCATGTACAGCCATTGACTGTCTGGGCATGCTGGGAGTTATAGTTTTGCAACAGCTGGAGGCACACTGATAGGGAAACATTGATGTATGGGGTGTATTGTGTGTATATGTATTGTATGTGATGTGTGACATCGCATACAGTACTGTACAGTTCTTTAAATACCTTCAGGGGGGACAGAATGTCCTCCATTACGATCCTGCCGACTTCTATAGGAAAGGAAGGGGAGGGCAGCCAGCAGCTCATTGGATGCCTGCAGCAAGATGCTGCAGGCTATTGGCTATGGCTGCACTGGGGGGGGCTGGGCTTACACGGAGCTCACAGTGGAAGCCTGCGTGAGTTAGCAGGACAGCATGTGAGTAACAGGAGGCAGAACGGGGCACATTAAACAGCTGTCAGTCAGTTGGTGAAGTTGTCAGCGCTGTCAGATAGCTGTTTGTACGATGGCCCCAACACACAGCAGCATCATATGTCGAGGCTGCCTTCAACATACGATGGGCTCTGAGAGGCCATCATATATTGAAATGATCATATGTCGGGGCCATCATAAGTCGAGGGGTCACTGTATATATATATATATATATATATATATAATTCTACCAATAATGACTCCACATTATCGTTTCCCTCCCATATATCCTCTTCCAGCTATTTTTTAGTATCTTCCTTCTTCATTTTTTACAAATACAGTAATCACATATCCTATTTTCTGTGTCTATCTGCTCGATTTGCTAGGCAGGTGACTATGACAGGATGAAACAAGGTAATTCGGGTGGGATCCTTAAATGTGAAGGGTCTCTATGACAAGGGGAAACATTCTAATATATTGAGATATCTGAAAGAAGAAAAATGTAATATTGCATTTATACAGGAAACTCATTATATTGCATAAAAAGGTTCAACATAATAGACAGGGTTTTCCCCTTGGCCTACCTCAGTTACACCAACAACCCGAAAACAAAAGGTACTAGTATATAAGGTACTAGTATATTAATCTCACGCGAGTCTATATGGGAACATGTAGAAACATACCAGGATATAAAGGGCCGCTTCCTATTTATTAAAGGGCATATGTCTTCACAGACCTTCACTTTGGCCTCGTTGTACTTACCAAACGTAAAACAAAGCCCAGCTTTGATTACAATTTTAAATAAATTAGGTGAGTTTAAGGAAGGCACTTTAATTGTGCCTCAGGATTTTAACTGTGCAATGGATCCTGAATTCGATACATCCAGAGGGTCCTCCCATTTGAGTGCAATAGCATTAAGACGTTGCCATAGAACCCTTCAGGAGCACCAACTAATTGATACATGGCGCGTCTTTCATCCGAAAGACCGAGATTATTCTTTCTTTTCAAGATTAGATAATTTTTTGTTAAACAAAAAGACTTGGAATTTATTGATGGCACTTCAATTGAATCAATTACATTGAATCAATTACATTTTCAGACCATGGCCTTAAATTAGTGGTTAGAATGCCTTTTCCAAAATCTCTTCAATGGCAGTGGAAACTTAATCCCCTATTACTGCAGGGGTAGTGGAAGATTTAAGATCTAAATTAGTTCAATTCGTTGAAACAAATTGTACAGGAGATGTCACCTATGGCTATTTGGGAATTGCATAAATGCGTAATAAGAGGGATATTAGTAAAACATGGTGCATGCCTAAAAAGAAAAAAATGTAATTAAACTCCCTCTAGAGTCTAGAGACAACTACTAAAACTATAGATCTTATCCAGTTGGTCCGGTCGAAAGGACTACAAATGATGTTACTCTCCACAGATGCCAAGAAGGCCTTTGACAGGGTCAACTGGATATATATGGAGGAGACGTTAAGATACATGGGGCTCCAACATAATTTCTTAAGCTGGGTGCTGTCTCTTTATTCACAACTCTCAGCAAGAATTAGGGTAAATGGCACCCTTTCAGAAGAGTTTAAGATATCGAATGGTATGCGGCAAGGGTGCCTCCTCTCCCCACTAGTCTTCTTACTGATCTTAGAACCATTTTTATGCCGCGTTACAGCAAATATGGACGTGAGGGGGATAGAGGGTGGAGGGTTAACATACAAACATATGCAGACAATTTGATATTTTTTGTAACCCAACCCCAAACAACTTAACCTGCCCTGCTTCTTGAATTTGATAAAATTGCTTGGCTCTCTAATTTCAAAATCAATAATTCCAAGTCCAAAGCATTAAATATATCACTTCCAGAGCCATTGGCGAGGGCTTTGGATATTATCATTGTGATTCCATTGTGCGGTTAGGGCAATAAAATATCTTGGGGTCTACATCTCGGCCAGACATGAAGATCTGTACCACTTAAATTTTCAACCCCCTATTGCTTGAAGTTCAGAAAATATGCTACAATTGAGCTAGGCTGACTTTTTCATGGTTTGAAAGGATGGCAGTATATAAAATGTCAATACTCTCGAAGCTACTTTACACAATACAGTGCCTCCACATTCATTTACCAGCCAGCTTTTTCCGTTCAGTGACTAAACTCCAAAGACGCTTTATTTGGGGGGAATAAACACCCAGCTTACGAATATAGACCGATTATAGGCCTAAAGCCCGGGGGAGAGTGGGCCTCCCAGACCTCAGAGGCTACTATGTAGCACCTCATTTATCACGGGGACTGCAGTGGTGTAACACAGCTAATCCTAAATCATGGGTGATAATAGAACAGACAGCAAGTAAAATCCCATTAAAATGTGTCCCTTAGTGCAAACCTAAAGATTTGAGTGAGCACTTGAACCACCCTACAATAGGGGCCACAATTAGGGTCTGCAAGGCTCCTAGAGTATGATCAGTTATGATCCCCCTAAATTCATACTGCCCCCAATTCTGGGTAACCCATCTTTCCCACTGGGGATGGATGAATCGATCTTTAAACGGTGGGTCGATATGGGGGTATTTAAAGTACATCAATTTAAGCAAAACGAGCAATGGCTCTCACTAAGTGCATTGACGCGAACGTTGTTCGTTGTCTTTAGGTTGGCTGAGAGCCCTGCAGCTACACCACTGCTTGAAAACTCTCCCTCGACCATCATACTTTAGATGTAAAGCTACACCATTTGAGTTATTATGTCAGTCTAGAGACCCCATAGAACATTCTCTCTCTAAAGTGTACTTTATGTGGAATACCCCTAATGAAACCCTAACCTATTTCATGAGAAAATAGAAAAGTGATCTGGGACTGTCACTTACCTCACAACAATGGCTAGAGATCTGTAATTTGACTCATCGGGCAGTACCCTGCGCGAAACTGCGCGAAAAGGTAGATATAAACTTTTAACAAGATAGTACTGGGTCCCATATAAAATGCACAAGATCTGGTCAGATGAAAGTGCTCTTTGTTGGAGACGTGAGAATGTGGAGAGTACACTAATGCATATCTTTTGGTCTTGTAACTAAACTGAAACCTTTTTGGGATGAGGTCAAGACACTAATTACTAGGGGTGTGAATCGCCAAGAATTTGGCGATTCGATTCGAATCGCGATACCAGTGTGGCGATTCGATATATCGCGATATATCGCGATACCGTCTAGGTGACGATACATCGCGATATATCGCCCACCTGGGAGCATTCATAGATCCCAATAGACGCCGCTGTCAGCTTTGACAGCGGCGATCTAGTACTCCGGTGCTCACTTTTCTCATGTTATCCCGTCCGGGCTGCAAAATAAAATAAAACGCACTTTATCTTACCTGCCAACGAGCCCGCGGAGCTCCGGTACAGTCCGGTACAGGTGTTCGGTCCCCGGGCTGTATTCTTCTTACTTCCTGTTAGCCCGGCACGTCACATGGAGCTTCAGCCTATCACCAGCCGCAGCGATGTCCCGCCTCCGCTGGTGATAGGCTGAAGCTCCATGTGACGTGCCGGACTAACAGGAAGTAAGAAGAATACAGCCCGGGGACCGAACACCTGTACCGGACTGTACCGGAGCTCCGCGGGCTCGTTGGCAGGTAAGATAAAGTGCGTTTTATTAAAAATTCCACATCCCTAAAAGAATCGATTCAAAAATATTTTGAATCGATTCTGTATCGGCAAATGAAAAATCGCGATTATCGCGAGAATCAATTTTTTCTTACATCCCTACTAATTACCAGAATTACAAAGACGGATTTTGAACTTGATGCTGGGCTTCTTTTGCTCCAACATAGTAGGATTCCAAGTAGGGTATACAAACGTTCATTACTCTGGTTTCTGATCTCAGCAACCCGCGCATGAATCCCTCTAAACTGGAAAAAGAAGGAACCACCATCGATTATGCTGTGGGCTGCAAAAGTGAATGACCTAATGCATATGCAGGAAGTGATTTCCTGCAGCTTTAGCTCCCTAGAAAGGTTTTACAGTACTTGGTCACCTGTAGGGAATTTAGAAGAAGTGACAAATATAAAGAGATAATGGAAAGACTATTGAAAGAATGGTTTAAAGGGGTACTCCGGTGAAAAAACATTTTTTTTTTTAATCAACTGGTGCCAGAAAGTTAAACAGATTTGTAAATTACTTCAATTAAAAATCTTAATCCTTCATGTACTAATTAGCTGCTGAATACTACAGTGGAAATTCTTTTCCGTTTGAAACACAGAGCTGTCTGCTGAATCACGAGTGCTCTCTGCTGAAAGCTCTGTCCATTTTTAGGAACTGTCCAGGGTAAAAGGAAATCCCCATAGCAAACATATGCTGTTCTGAACAGTTCATAAAATGGACAGAGATGTCAGCAGAGAGCACTGTGCTTGTGGTGTCAGCAGACAGTTCTGTGTTTCAAAAAGAAAAGAATTTCCGCTGTAGTATTCAGCAGCTAATAAGTACAGGAAGGATTAAGATTTTTTAATAGAAGTAATTTACAAATCTGTTTAACTTTCTGGCACCAGTTGATTTAAAAAAAAAATAATAAGTTTTTCACCGGAGTACCCCTTTAAGTCAGAGGACAAGGATAATTATCTTTTTTTCTTATTTTTGTTCAAGCAATATGTTACAGCTTATGTATATGTGTTTTCTGGGGGGGGGGGGGGGGGTTCCCCTGGACTACAGTGATATTGATTGTTGTACTTCCTTAAAAATAATAGAGGTAAAATAAAAAAAAAAAGAGAACTAATCTCACCTAGCTCAGAGAGTTGATCGGGACCACCATGGGAAAATCACGGCATCCCGATCAGCTGAGAGAATGGCAGGAGGGCCCTTTACCTTGCTCCCCGCCATCCGATTGGCAGTCCAAGGCTCCAGCTATGGCAGGCTGGAGCAATGTAGCTCCGGTAACACTGATTGATTAATGCTTTGCAATGACATAGCAATGAACAGTGTATGGAATCTGAAGATTGCACTTAATAGTCTCCATAGTCTCCTAAAGGGACAAAAAAAAAAAAAAGGTGAAAAAAATTAACAAATGTAAATGAACCCCTTTCCTAATAAAAGTTTGAATCACCCCCCCATTCCAATTTTTTTTAAATGAAATAATGTAAAAAAAAACCTTAAACAAATGGGGTGTCGCCGTATGCGTAAATGTCCGAACTATTAAAATATATAAATTAAACCACATAGTCAATGGCTTACAAAAAAAATAAAAATACCAAAGTCCAAAATTGCATATTTTTGGTCACTTCATATATCTTAAAAAAAATGAAAATAAAAAGCGATCAAAAAGTCCCATCACAAGAAAAATGCTCTTTTTCATACTAAGTGCTATATTTTTTTAAATAAAGTAATAAAATAAAATAAAAACCTATACAAATTGTGTATTGTTGTAACCGTATGGCCTACAGAATAAAGATAATGTATAATTTTTACCAAAGAGGGCACTGTGTAGAAACAAAAAAAAGCTGCAAAATGATGGTGTTTTTTTTTTTTTTCAATTTTGCCCCACAATATAGTACAACTGGTGGCGCAAACAACAAGCCCTCATATAGCTCTGTAGGTGAAAATGTTATGATTTTTAAAATTGGAGAAGGAAAAACAAAAGTGCACACATAAACCTGTTGTCCTTAAAGGGGTACTTCTCTAGAAATATTCTATCCCCTATGCAAAGGCTATAGGATAAGATGTCCGATCACGGGGATCCCGCCGCTTGGGACCGCCGTGATCTTCAAGCCGGCACCCTGTCAGTCAATTACTGGCGATGCAAGCCGCCACGCCACTCGAGGAGGTGTGACGGCTATGTAATAGACATAAATGGAGGGGGCGTGACGTCACGAACACGGAAGCTGCAAGCTTTCATGTTCCAGATGCCGGCACTGCTGGCCCAGAGATCACGGGAGTTCCTTAGCGGCGGGACCCCCGCGATCTAACATCTTATCCCCTATCCTATGGATAGGGGATAAGGTGTTTCCAACGGAGTACCCCTTTAGGGGGGTAATGGCTGTGTGTTGTATTATTTTGAGGGAACTGTTAAACAGGCTGTGCACTCACTACTTTTCATTGTAGAAGTGTAATTATTTCAATGTTACCACATAAAAAGATAAAAAAATTAAGTGAGTGGTGTACTCACTGGGGATCGACCGATATTGATTTATTTTTTAGAGCCGTTATCAACACCGATAACCTGTGAACTTTCAAGCCGATAGCCGATAATTTATACCAATATTCCGTGCATTTTAAACCTCTGCCCGATTGCCTCCCCCTGCCCAGAGACTGCCACCCTCTTCTCTCCCCCCGCTGGTCCTGAGTCCAACCACTGCCGCTTGCGTCCCCCTGCCTATCCTCTGCCTCACCCATCCCCGATTTTATACTTACCTGTTCCCGGATCCGCGCTACTTCTGGCTCCGGCGGCGTCCTGAGCTGTCACTGTGAGCTGGGCCACTGACGGTGACGTCGCGTTTAGGACGTCACTCGTCATTGCACAGCGCACAGTAACAGCGCAGGATGCCGCAGGAGCCAGAAGTAGCGCGGACCTTGGGAACAGGTAATTATAAAACCGGGGATGGGGGAGGCAATGGAGCAGTGGCGGCAGTCTCTGGCCAGAGGACAGGCAGGGGTAGGCAAGCAGCGGTGGTTGGACTCAGGACCCCAGGACAGGCAGAGGGAGAAAAGCGGGCGGCGGCGCTCTCTGGCCCCGCAAAAGCCACAGCAGTTCAATGATTTAAAGCGCCCGCATTATCGGCAAAGTAATTGCCGATACCGATAACTTAGAAAATCGTGAATATCGGCCGATAATATCGGCCAAACTGATAATCGGTTGATCCCTAATATATGGTATCTCACATAAGTGAGTACTAGGGATCGACTTATTATCGGTTTGGCCGATATTATCGGACGATATTCACGAATTTCTAAGCTATCGGTATCGGCAATTACCTTGCCAATAATGCGGGCGCTTTAAATCAATGAACTGCATCGGCTTTTGCAGGGCCAGAGTCCGCTGCCACCCGCTTCTCTCCCTCTGCCTGTCCTGGGGTCCTGAGTCCAACCAACGCTGCTTGCCTACCCCTGCCTATCCTCTGGCCAGAGACCGCTGCCGCTGCCCCATTGTCTCCCCCATCCCCGGTTTTATAATTACTTGTTCCTGGGGTCCGCGCTACTTCTTGCTCCTGCGGCGTCCTGCGCTGTTGCTGTGCGCTGCGCAATGACGAGTGAAGTCCTCAACGCAACGTCACAGTCAGTGGCCCGCGCACAGTGACAGCTCAGGACGCCGCCGTAGCCGGAAGTAGCGCGGACCCCGGGAACAGGTAATAATAAAACTGGGGGTAAGTGAGGCAATGGGGCAGCGGCAGTGGTCTCTGGCCAGAGGATAGGCAGGGGGAGGCAAGCGGGGGTGGTTGGACTCAGGACCGTCAGGGGGAGAGAAGCAGGTGGCAGTGGCGGTCTCTGGCCACACAAGAGTCGCTGCAGGGCAGTGGTGGTGGTTGGACTCAGGACCCCAGGACAGGTAGGGGGAGAGAAGCGGGTGGCGGCAGTCTCTGGGTAGGGGGAGGCAATGGGGCAGCAGATTAAAATGCACAGAATATCAGTATAAGTTATCGGTAGAGATGAGCGAACTTAGAGTAAATTCGATTCGTCACGAACTTCTCGGCTCGGCAGTTGATGACTTATCCTGCATAAATGAGTTCAGCTTTCAGGTGCTCCCGTGGGCTGGAAAAGGTGGATACAGTCCTAGGAGACTCTTTCCTAGGACTGTATCCACCTTTTCCAGCCCACCGGAGCACCTGAAAACTGAACTAATTTATGCAGGATAAGTCATCAACTGCCGAGCCGAGAAGTTCGTGACTAATCGAATTTACTGTAAGTTCGCTCATCTCTAGGTATCGCTATCGGCGTGAAAGTTCACAGGTTATCAGTATCGGCTCTAAAAAATCTATATCGGTCAATCCCTACCGTATATACTGTGCTACTCTTGCAGGGTTGGTGGTGGAATGGAGTTATATTTCCCCCAGGTTCCTTTTCTATGCGAGCGAACACCAGAGCTTTTCACCCCAATGTCAGTTTGCACAAACTTGCTGCTGTTTGTCTGATTTGGAAAAAGAGAGACACATGTCCCTTTAACCCCTTAAGGACTCAGCATTTTTCACTTTTTGCATTTTCATTTTTTCGTCCTTACCTTTTAAAAATCATATCAAATTTCCACCTCAAACGTGCATTTTTCGGTCAAAATTACACCTTCTCTTTATTCTGTAGGTCCATACAATTTAAAGGGGTATTCCAGGAAAAAAAATTTTTTATATATATATATATATATATATATATATATATATATATATATATACTGGCTCCAGAAAGTTAAACAGATTTGTAAATTACTTCTATTAAAAAATATTAATCCTTTCAGTACTTATGAGCTTCTGAAGTTAAGGTTGTTCTTTTCTGTCTAAATCCTCTCTGATGACACCTGTCTCGGGAAATGCCCAGTTTAGAAGCAAATCCCCATAGCAAACCTCTTCTAAACTGGGCGTTTCCCGAGACAGCCTAATACTGGTTTTGATAATCTTTTTGAGTACTGTAGTACTCCCATTCCATGTATAATTCAGGTTGCCTATCTTTGAACCCTCTCTAGCTCCACCATATCTTTCTTGTACATTGGTGCCTAGTACTGTACACAGTACAGTGGTCTGACCGGTGATTTGTACAGTGAAAGAATTATTTCCTTGTGGTTTGCATATATTCCCCTTTTGATGCACTTCATGATTTTATTTGCCTTGGCAGAAACTACCTGACTTTGGTTGCTATAGTTAAATTTACTGTAGACTAAAACTCTCAAGTCTTTTTTTCCATGTCAATTGTCCCCAGTGTTTTTACATTTAATGCGTAATCCCAGCCTTGATTTTTTCACCCAATGTGCATAACCTTGCATTTAGCAGTGTTGAGCCGCATATTCAAAAACATATACAAATGTATACCGCAAATTCTGTGGTATACCTTGAAAATGTATACAAACATACTTATATATTTGTATATTTTTTTGACATATTGCTACACATATACCATGTAATGTATGTGTGGTATAGAATCAAAACCACCCTTAGAAATGCGAGTGGCAAATAAAATTAGTCAGAAAAAAAGAAGAATATATAAGACACATTCACCCGGTATATGCCAAAGAAGTTGCTTTTATTCCATGTTGAGGAGTTACAGCTGTTCGGGTTAGGGAATGGAAGATCTAGAGCTCAGCTGATAAAATTAGTGCCCCTCATGTAAGCTATTTTTATTATTATATTAATGATGGGTGATAATGGAGCTGGATGTTTTTTTTTATGTAATAAAGATTCTGTGGTTGTTTTTGTTTTTTAAAAGAGAGAAAAAAAAGGGAAGATAAATGTTCCTTCTAGTCTCAAATAATATATAGTCAAATAATTTTAAACAATTCAAACAACTTTAGTTAAAGTGCAACTGACATGGGAACCTATAAGCTTCTTTCATTTTTAAAAAGGACTCAAAGAAATTAAATAGAAATAAACAATCAGATTGCTTGCTCTAGGAAACTGCACCACTCTTCCACTACACAGTTTTGTTTTATAAATCTCCACATTATGTGATAGTAGGCTACTATACCAAATGGAACAATACAATTTTAAAGGCCATGGGAGTAATAATGTTGGGTTAGAAGACGGATTTCTTCATGAATACAGTGGACTCATAGCTGTATTCTTTCTAACGGACTGTTAGCCAAACAGCAAAATAACTCAACATGTTTGTAGCATATGGTATATTACCTGTAGTATTAACAAAGAAAATAGATTAATTCAAAAAACCTAATCAGAGCATGTACGGTTTGTTATAAAATGTACTACTCTATAGGGAAGATTTATCAAAATCTGTGTAAAGTGGTGCAGTTACCCATGGTAACTATTCAGATTGCTTCTTTCATTTTTTTAAATAAATTTGAAAAATGAAAGAAGCATGGTAACATAGTTCATAAGTTTGAAAACAGACCAGAGTCCATCAAGTTCAACCTATATCCCTAATGAGTCCCTACTGAGTTAATCCAGAGGAAGGCAAAAAGAACCACATACTAGAGGTAAAAATTCCTTCCTGACTCCAAATCTGGCAAACAGAATAAATCCGTGGATCAACGTTCTGTCCCTATAATTCTAATATACATAACCAGCAATGATCTTACTCTCAAAAAATGCATCCAGACCCCTTTTAAATTATTTTACAGAGTTCCCCATGACCACCTCTCACAGTCTCACTGCTCTTACAGTAAAGAACCCCCGTCTGTGCTGGTGTAGAAACCTTCTTTCCTCTAAACGGAGGATGCCCCCTTGTTATAGATACAGTCCTGGGTATAAATAGATCATGGGAGAGATCTCTGTACGGTCCCCTGATATATTTATACATAGTTATGTCTCCCCTAAGCCTTCTTTTTTCTAAACTAAATAACCCTAATTCTGATAATATTTCTTGGTACTGTAGTCATCCTATTCCCCGTATTACTCTGGTTGCCAGTCTCTGAACCCTCTCCAGCTCCACTGTATCGCTCTTGTACACTGGTGCCCAGTACTGAACACCGTATTCTATGTGTGGTCTGACTAGTGATTTGTACAGCGGTAGAATTATTTCCTTGTCGTGGGCATCTATGCCCCTATTGATGCACCCCATGATATTATTTGCCTTGGCAGCAGCTGCCCGACACTGGTCACTACAGCTAAATTTACTGTTAACTAAGACTCCCAAGGTCTTTTCCACGTCAGTCATCCCAAGTGTGCTCCCATTTAATAAATAATCCCAGCCCGGATTTTTCCTCCCCATGTGCATTACCTTACATTTATCGGTGTTGAACCTCATCTGCCACTTCCCAGCCCAAGCCTCCAATCCAGATCCATTTGTAACAGTGCCATGTCCTCTATTATGTTTACCACTGTGTTTAGTATCATCTGCAAAGATTGCTACTTTACTATTCAACCCCTCTACAAGGTCATTAATTAATATATTAAATAGGACAGGACCCAATACTGACCACTGTGGTTCCCACTAGTAACAGTCACCCAATCAGAATAAGTACCATTAATAACCACCCTCTGTTTCCTTTCACTGGGCCAGTTACTTACCAACTTACACACATTCTCCCCCAGCCCAATCCTTCTCATTTCATGCACCAACCGTTTATGTGGAACTATATGAAATGCTTTGGAAAAATCCATATATACGACATCCAGCGATTCCCCCTGGTGCAGTCTGGAGCTCACCTCCTCATAAAAGCTGATCAGGTTAGTTTGACATGACCGATTCCTCATAAATCCATGCTGATATGGAGTCATACATTTATTTGTATCAAGATATTCCAAAATAGCATCTGTTAGAAAACCCTCAAACAATTTACATACAACAGATGTTAAACTAACAGGCCTATAATTTCCGGGGTGACTTTTTGTCCCCTTTTAAATATTGGCACCACATTTGCCATGCGCCAGTCCTGGGGAACAGTCCCTGTTACTATAGAGTCCATGAATATTAAAAATAGGGGTCTGTCTATTACACTACTTAATTCCTTTAGAACACGGCGGTGAATGGCATCTCGTCAATCAATCCGAGGGTGAATGCAATCTTATCGGTGTGCTGAGTTTCCTTTAAAGGGGTACTCCACCCCTAGACATCTTATCCCCTATTCTTTGGATATGTTATAAGATGTCTGATCGCGGGGGTCTTATTGCGGGGGTCATGACGTCACGACTCCGCCCCCCTGTGACGTCACGCCCCGTCCCCTCAATGCAACTCTATGGGAGGGGGGCGTGATGGAGCAGAAACAGGTGGGTGCCGCATGCTATATTGCGGGGGTCCCCAGCAGCGGGACCCCCGCGATCAGACATCTTATCCCCTATGCTTTGGATAGGGGATAAGATGTCTAGGGGTGGAGTACCCCTTTAAACAGGTTTTAGTAATTTTATTTTATTTTTTTAACTTCTAATGGCATGTGTTTTATTTGCAGATACAGATTCAGAAGATGATGACCACATAATAAGAAATAAGTGGCTTTCTCAGCCCAAATCATTACACTATAGCATGTGTAATATTCTAACACAAAAAATGAAGACTCTTGGACATTCCCTATCACCGCAACACATCTCTTCATTCTATAGGACTTCCAAATCTAAGCAGAGACACAGGAGAAATAGACATCTCTGTTTACTACTACCTGGTCGGGAGGCTGAATCATCTTTCAGTGATTCAACGGAGGACTCTTTGGACCAAGGTTACTAGTTTTACAAAGCAAAAGTTCAGACTCAGATATACAGGGTATTCCTGCTGTTAATGGTGGTCTGGTTGGCTACAGTTTTAACAAATTTCCTTTGCAATATGTAGTGCTTCTCTTTTTGGCTCGCATAAGCTGTTTTAGTCTTCATCAGTCTCCTTTTTTTTTTTTCTGTGTTATCTTTGGCATGAAGGTTCCATCAGAGAAACATTCTTTGTATTTTGATAAAGTGTGGGTGTGCAATTTGTTTGTATTATAAAGTTTTATTAAACATATAAAATTTTATTTTTTAATAATGCCAGTGTATTTTTGTGTCTCTTGCGATGCATTCTAAATTGTTAATATAGCTTTTGCCTTTTTTCTTTGTTTTGCTTCTTTTCCGTTTCCTCCTACCCTCTGCATCACTCTAAGGTTTGTCATGTTGCTTAAAAGGTCCTGCAGTGTTCATATTTCAAATATCCCTCCTTATATCTGCCTATGAAAGGAAAACTGAGAGCAGTGTCACCCGCATTTGCCTGCTGGTACTGCCTGTTAGTGCAGGTAACGCAGAATAAAATAGTGTGTACTTTATTTTTCTTGGTGTCGCTGTTTCAGATATATTACTAAAAATCCTAAATTGTAAATTAGGCTCTTGTTACATTCCTTCCCTAGCCCCAAGGTGCACAGGTGGTTCTTCCAAGCTGGAGATTAGTTCATGCACAAAAAACCCAATTAACATAAAAGGATTTTTAGCCATATATCTGGAAAAGTGGCACCTAGAAAAATAAGGTAAACACCATTTTGATCAGCATCATCCGCATTAACACACAGCACCAGCTAGTTAGTGTAGGTGATGCTGCTGTAAGTTTCCCTTTAAGTAAAACTATATAGTATTTAGTTGATCCAGATATCAAAATGTAAAGGGATTAACTCTATTGCAACAATATGTTATTGCTGTTATGCATCTTAAAATAAATGTTACTTTGTTTTGTGTCTAAAACTTGTTTGCAGACCGATGTGTGTGTCTCCACTGTTACAGAATACAAACAGGTTTTTAGTGTAGACTCATCCTTCAGTCATGTGTTAGGGTGCATTCACACCAGATTTTAGCCAGACGGCAGCCGGATCCAGAGGGGAAATTTCAAAACCATCTGCAGCTGTATCCCTGTGGCCATGCTGTATCTCATTTGTTTAAATGCGCTGAACGGAGGTATGCCGTATGTCGGATACGGTGAAAAAATTAGTCGACTGGAGTCACTATCGGACTATCGCATTTAAAATAATGAGATGCAGCGCAGGTCCAGCAAGGATAAGGCCGTAGCCGGTTTTAAAATTTCCCTACCGAATCTGGCTGCTGTCTGGCTGAAATGTGGTGGGAATGCACCCTCACTCAGAGAGTGGAGTAACACATGACTACAGGAAAAAGATTACACACAGAGTTTGTTTCTAGTGTTTAACAGTGGAAACACAGGTTTGTTGACACAGAATAGACAGAAAACAATATGATGTTTTTCAGACTACTTACTAAGTTACTTAATATTTTATTTTAGATTTACGCAATCAAAAAGAGGGATAGCAGAGGTGAACATTTCATTCAATCGTTTATATGAGTAAATTATTATTTGAACCTATTAAATTTTCTTTATAAAACTCAAAATAATTATAAAATCAAGCGATATTAGCAGAAAGTAGTATACTTCCTGGTATCATAATACAGAGATTGGTGGGGATATTTGAGAAGTGGATATGCTAAGACTTGCTGTAATACTAAAAAATGTGCAGAAATTAACCAAACTTTTCTAGAATGCTTGCTTTTTCCTTGCAGCTGCTTGAGCATTCCTTCACCCCTGACCCTTACCCATGATGCTTTGAATGTCTGTTACGGTTTCTTGCAATTGCTGTTACGCTGCTCTAAGGAAGCACAGTGATTGGCTGGAGTAGGGCAGACATCGCACAGCGTGGGTCAGATTGCAAGCCATCAGAACCTTGATCTCTGTAAAGTAGGTAACTTCTGAACGTCAAACTCTTTATTAGTAAATCTTCCAGCCTGACATCTAATCTTCTGTTCCATATCATATTACTGGAAAAAAAAAGTATGTGCTTATTCAAACATTATACATTGCAATAAGCACTGTTCTCTAAATTATTTATTTTGAAACTAGGAATGGATAAATATTGTTTAAGTTGCTCCATTTCAAAGATTAGTGCCCCGGATATATAACCAAGAGATATTTTTTTCTATAAAGAATAAGGGGTACAGGTGTTCTATTCAATAGTTGCAGCCTCTGCATCCTGTATGAATTAAATTTAGGATGTTTTAGATATTTTTTAGTAGTGGTTAATCAAAGAATCACTAGAGAAAAATGGAAACCTTCCTAATGTTAAAAGTCAGGTGATGTATTATTTTGAGATTGTCATCAATAATTATGTCATGCAAATGCGCTAAATATGCACATTATAGACCACAAAAATATATATCCAATTATTTGTGGCTAACATTAAAAATAATACTCTTCGGATTCACATGTTAAAATACTTTACTGTGTTATTTTTTTAACATTATACACATTTTTGTAATTAGAAAAATGTTTCTGTTCCAATCCAGTTAATTCTGTGATAACCCTTATTCTGTTAAGTAAGAAAAGGAAATGTATAGATATGCTCAGTTCAGATGTTTAATGGCAAGCACATTTATATATTTTTTATAATACATAGTTTAGTACATACTAAGTGCAGCCTTCTTCGGCATGCATTTCCAGAAAGAGTAGGTTTGTTTTATGATGAAGGGTATGGATGTGAAAGAAGACCCCTTGGCTGTCTATGGTCTGCCTTCATCTAGCCTGCTTTGTATGCTTTGCCTGAAATTGTGATAGAACACGTACTAAAATTTATAATGGGTCTGTATTGTGCTCATGGTCTGTATGACTATTATTTCCTTGCCTAAATGCTTCAAAAATCATTCTGTGTGTCAATCTTTAATAACTTATTAACATTATAATTTCGTTGTTAAACATTTAACATTCTCACTGCTTGTATGGCTTAACTGTGTTATAATTCCTGAAAAGCATGAGCTAACCATTTTTGCTATTTTTTTTTCTTGCAAAGCTTTCATTTGTTTGGAAAACTTTAATTTGCCTGATAATTCTCTAACCTATAAACTAGTTACATGTTTGTTATGTACATTTATGTATTCTGCTCAGTTACTGGCTATTAATACACATTGGGGGGAATTTATCATTGTTGTCTGTGGTAGACGTGTTTTACAGTCAATTGGAGAGATTTATCAAAACCTGTCCACAGGAAAAGTTGTTGAGTTGCCCATAGCAACCAATCAAATTTCTTCTTTCATTTTTGAAAAGGCCTGTGGAAAATGAAAGAAGAAATCTGATTGGTTGCTATGGGCAACTGGGCAAGTTTTTCTCTGCACAGGTTTTGATAAATGTCCCCCAATAATTTTAAGCTGTGAAAGTGCTGACATAACGTAAAATGTATTACATGGCACAGAGCATATGATAAATCTATCTGATCAATACACAACTAGAGGAAATTACCTGAGCACAGTCAATTTTGAAAGTGGCTGTGGTAAGTGCTGTGTGTTGCTCTAATGTATTGTTGAACCTCTGCTGAACCCTATAACTTTCTTATCTTTCCATACATGAGGCTGTATTTTTGGCTCTGTAGTTTTTAACGGTACCACTTTTGCATATGTGTGAAGTTTTTTGCCGTGATTTTTGGGGTATGATGTGACAAGAAAATCTGCAATTATGTACTTCACATTTAGGCGTTCACCGCACGGGATCATTAACATTTTACTTTAATAGCTCGGACGTTTCCGCCCATGGCGATACCAAATATGTTTATGAGTTAAAATAGAGAAAACAGACATGGTCCCACATCCACAACATGCACCTTGATCTAATGCTTCTCAGCCACATTTATTAACCCCTTAAGGACTGAGCCCTTTTTCACCTTAAAGATTGAGCCTTTTTTTGCAATTTTGACCACTGCCACTTTATGCATTAATAACTCTGGGATGCTTTTACTGTTTATTCTGATTCCGAGATAGTTTTTTCGTGACATATTCTAATTTAACATAATGTAAATACACAATAAGGTCCTCCAGGACATATATCCTTATCATATATCAATCTCATGTTGGAAATGACTATGTCCCTCTGGCCTTACTCTGAGTACTAAGTACTCTACTTGCATACAGTTTACACCAAAATAATTGTAGAACTTACACTTAAATCTATTAAAATACAGTTTTATTAAGCATAATTAAATTATAACATAAAGCTCTGCAGACAGGATCTACCAATATAACAAATTGGAGTGTGAGGTTCAAAACTGTTTTAACACTATGCAGGCTATATCAGTATCAACAGTATATCCCAAAGGAATAAAAAAAGTATATCATATGCAATACAATAGATTGTTAGTCTTTTAGTGTCTCCAAAATTTCAGAGCTCACTCCTGAGAATCTCAGTCAGGTACCATTACCCTTTACAGTACTATATAATATTAAAGTGTATATGCATATAAATTGCCATAAACATCCTTGCCCATAGTGACTAGGAACCATTACTACCCCAACAACTGCTGTTTCGTTGCCTTCCTCAGGGGGCTGCAATGATTGGCTCGGGGCTCAGAAGGGAAGGAGCGACAATGGGATTTTGGAGAGTGAATTTTGCTGAAATAGTTTTTGGGGGGCATGTCGCATTTAGGAAGCCCCTATGGTGCCAGAATAGCAAAAAAAAATAGGCTTGCATTGAGCGGACGGAGCGTGACGTCACACGGGGGTGGAGCTGTGACGTCACAATACTTCAGCCCCATGATCGCCAGTCATCAGACCCGGAGCAAACATGCTCCGGGGGCTGATGGTAACGGGGTGCTGCATGAAAGGTCACGGGGGTCCCCAGCGGCAGGACCCCCGCGATTAGCCATGTTTTCCCCTATCCTTTGGATAGGGGATAAGACATCTTAGCACCGGAGTACCCCTTTAACACCCCGCAGGTGTTTGACAACTTTTCCTTAAATTTGGATGTGTGAATGAAAATTTTTTTTTTTTACAAGGGGTAATAGGAGAAAATGCCCCCCAAATGTTCAGAAGAGAAGGAGCGCCATTGGGCTTTTGGAGAGAGAATTTGTTTGGAATGGAAGACGGGGGCCATGAGCATTTACAAAAATTACATTTTTCTTTTTCACGGACCACTGTTCCAAAAATCTATCAGACACCTGTGTGGCATAAATGCTCACTGCACCCCTTATTACATTCCGTAGTTTTCAAAATGGGGTCACATGCAGGGGGGGGGGGGGGTCCATTGTTCTGGCACTATGGGGGCTTTGTAAATACACATGGCCTTCAATTCCAGACAAATTTTCTCTCAAAAAGCCCAATGGTGCTCCTTCTCTTCTGAGCATTGTAGTTCGCCCACAGAGCACTTTACATCCACATATGGGGTATGTTCTTTCTCTGAAGAAATGAGGTTACACATTTTTGGGGGCTTTTTTTTCCTATTTTCCCTTGTGAAAAGGAAAATTTAGGGTAACACGCGCATTTTAGTTTAAAAAAATAAATAAATGTTTTTCCCATCACCATGACAGCACCACCTGAGAGAGTCAACTCCTCTCCATCCTCAGTGGTTTCCTGTCCCTATGGGAAGCCTGGAGGAGCCCCAGTCTCAGGGGGCTTTAGGAATGGCTTAGGGATTGCTTTATGCTTGGCCCCTCGGTGTAGGGGGTAAAGAATCCCTTATGGTCCCTGGTTGGGGATCCTAGCTGCGCTCACAGTCTATCCTCAAGTTTTAAATCTTCTGCCCTCCCCCAACTCCCCTCCATCAGCAGCCCGGGGTTAACTTACAAATTTATTGTGTTCGCCGTCGCTGGTTTGTGGGCGGGTTGCGGCAGGCTGCTGGCGGGCGGGTTGTGTCTGAGCGCGGTCGCGTGGACGACTGTTGATAGCTGCGGCAAGCATAGGGGGCGGGGATTAGCACCATAACTGCCAGCAAGTGAGGATGCAAGAGGAAGCTGGAGGTCAAAAGGGGGCGGATATGACGTCACACGCCGGGCCTCATGCGCTCAGGAGGCAGCAGATTTAAAAGGAGACTTTTTTTCTGCCACTCTTCCTCCTGTGGTGAGCTGACCAGCCGTTCATACCTGTCCAGCATTGGAGTGGGGGATTTTTTTCCTGTGTTCCAGCATTGAGTACCAGCGGTGACAACCAGAGGTGTACTCTATCTGACTCATCTGCAAATACGCTATCTTCGGTACCGGCGGTTTCTGAGTGAGTGTATTCTTTCTATTTTTTCAAGTTTTTTTGCTAAGTTGTGGTCTTTTTGGTTATTTTCAGCACGGTGATGATGCACCTAGGAAATATTCCAATATTACCTCCAAATATTACCTCCTGAATATGGAAAAGATTCATGTCAGTCCTGTATTAATAAGCTGATCACCTCTGAAGTTCCAGCCTTAGTTCCGTCTTTTCTGGCACAAATGCAGGATTTTATTAGAAAGGAGATCCAGTCATCCATTCAGAGTTTAACAACAGCTGTTAATCCTGTGGTAACTGATTCCACACCTCTTCCCACTGCTTCTACTCTCTAGTGGTCTTAAATCAATCTGATTCTGAAGAAGAGGGTATTATTGTGCCAGATGGATCGGACTCAGAAGAAGATTCAGAGGACACTGACCAATTGGTGAAGGCTGTTCGTTCCACTCTAAATTTTCCCAGGGAGCCAAGGTTGATTGAAGACATTATGTTTGAGGGTCTTGATTCCAAAAAATATCGGGTATTTCCTATACATAAAATTATTAAAAAGTTATTCTTAAAGAATGGGAGAACCCTGACAAAAATACTTTTTTGCGTAAGGTTTTAAAAAGAAAATATCCATTTGCTGACACTGAAACTAAAACCTGGGATCACCCACCAAAAATTGATGTGTCTATTTCTAAAATCTCTAGGAAGGGATCTCTTCCCTTTGAAGACCTTGTGACCCTTAAGGATCCAATGGGTAAGAAAATGGACATGTTTCTTAAAAGAACATGGGAAGCATCAGTGGCAGCCTTGAAACCTAATGTAATGGGGACCTCTGTGGCCAGATCTATATTAATTTGGTTAGATCAGTTAGCCTCTAACATACAAAATAAGGTACCAAGGGAACAGCTCTCAGCCTCCATCCCTATTATCCGTAATGGAGTAGCCTTCTTAGCTGACTCCACCTCAGATGCTCTAAGATTATCTGGGGGACTGTTAAATTCGGCTAGAAGGGCATTATGGTTAAAAAATTGGCCAGGTGAAGTGTCCTCAAAAAAATTGATTATGTGCCATCCCCTGTGAAGGAGAGCATTTATTTGGGTCTGTCCTTTCTGATATACTTGAGAAAGCAAATGGTAGGAAGAAGGGTTTTCCCTTTGATTTTGGCAGACGTAACCAAACCTTTCGTTCCAGGGGGAGAGGTGGAGGTCAGAGTAGAGGAAAAGGTCAGTCGGGGCGCTGGACTCATGTTCATCCAGCCTCAAACCTAAAAAAAACAGGATCTCAATGACTGGGTCCTGCGAGTGGGTGGCAGACTGCAAGGTTATTTTCCAGTGTGGAAAAAAAATCAGGCAGTTCCCAGGTTCTGGACATCATTCAGAATGGTCTGCGCTAGGAATTTTGCAGCCTCCCCACTTGCTTTATTATAACCAAAAATCATGTAGGGTCAATAGGTCAAAGCTCATTACAACAAGAAGTGCTTCTGTTAATGGAAGAAGGGGTTCTAGTACAGGTACCGTCAGGTCAAGAGTGTCAGGGATTTTATTCCACACTGTTCCTGGTGAAAAAACCCAACAACACCTTTCGGGTAATTATAAATTTAAAACCTCTAAACAGATTCATAAAATACCAAAGATAGAAAATGGAATACAAAAATACAAAAAATTGTTTCATGGCCTCACTGGACTTAAAGGATGCCTATTTCCATGTACCCATACATCCAGACTTTAAAAAATACCTAAGAATTGCTGTGCACCTAGGCCCCAACCTAATGCATCTTCAGTTTTGTTCCCTTTCCTTTGGGATCTCAGTAGCTCCAAGGATCTTCATGAAAGTGGTATCAGAGATGGCAGCACACATAAGGGAGCAGGAAGGAATATTCATCCCATACCTTGACGATTTTCTTCTGGTGACGGACTCAGCTTCAAAGGTCTTCTCCTATGCAGAAAAACACCTAGCATCAATATCATCGGTTCATCTAAAGGGCTCCCTCAACACCAGGGCAGACTATCTGAGCAGACATTGTCTCCATCAGGGAGAATGGCGCCTAAACAAGGACATATTCAGAAAAATCTGTGTACTGTGGGGCTATCCTCAGATAGATCTGTTTGCCACAAGACAGAATCGCCAAGTAAAACAGTTTCTCTCCCTGTCCCCCTCAGAGAACCCTACAGCAGTGGATGTACTGTCCCAGTATTGGAAGTGGAGTCTGAGCTATGCCTTCCCTCCACTAGCATTAATACAGAGAGTTCTAAAAAAAAGATTCGGGAGGACAGGGCAAGGGTCATTCTCATAGCTCCATTCTGGCCCCGCAGAACATGGTTTTCTTGCCTCCGGGAGATGTCATTAACAGACCCTTGGGTCTTACCAGAACAACCAGATATTTTGTTTCAGGGTCCTATATTCCATCCAGATACTCACAGTCTGCACCAAACTGCATGGAATTTGAAAGGGTAATTCTGAGGAATAAAGGTCTTTCTGATTCAGTCATCTCTACATTACCATCAAGTAGGAAGCCGGTGACCTCAGCAATCTACTTCAAGATCTGGAAGGCTTACTTGAATTTTATAGATCCATCCTTGGTGGACTTTAACAAACCCAATATTGCATCAATCTTGGACTTTCTTCAGAAGGGTTTAGAAAAGGGTCTTAAGTTGCAAGTGCATGTATTAGCCCTAGGATCCTTGTTCTCCCAATCTATAGACAGTCATCCATGGATTGTAAGATTTTTTAAAGCAACCAGAAGGCTCCAAATTCCAAAACTCCCTAAAACTCCTTCTTGGGATTTAACCTTAGTTCTCAATATGTTATGTGTGAACCTTTTGAGCCAGTTTCCTCTATATCCATCAGACACCTGACTTTGAAGACTGCTCTCCTGATAGCTGTTACCTCTGCTCATAGAGTAGGTGAAATAGCTATTTTTTCCTGCATGGAGCCACACACTCATATCCTAGATGACAGAATAGTTCTTAGAACTGACCCAGCATTTTTGCCAAAAGTGGTATCTCATTTTCATTTGTCTCAGGAGATAGTCTTACCCTCATTTTGTAGTAGAAGTTTTTTCATATGCTGGATGTAAGGAGGTATGTTCTTTCTAATTTGGAAAGAACTAAAGATTTTAGGAAATCAAATAGACTATTTGTGCAATTCTGTGGCCAGAATAAGAGTAATAGTGCTAGAAGTGACACCATAGTTAGATGGATCAGGGAGGCTATTTGTTTGTCAAATGTCTCCTCTGGCCTTTCTCCTCCTGTTTGTCTCAGGCTCACTCTATCCATGCAGTTGCATCCTCTTGGGCCGAGAGGAGAGGGGCCTCAATAGACCAAATCTGTAAGGCGGCCACCTGGTTGTCTCCGCACACTTTTTTTTCGCCACTATAGGTTGGATGTGGGGAGCTGTTCTGATTTATCCTTTGGTCGTAAGGTTCTCCAAACTGTTATCCCACCCTAATCTTGGTCTCTGGTATTCTCTCAGGTGGTGCTGTCATGGCGATGGGAAAAGCCGGTAATTACTCACCAGTAATTCTGTTTTCACGAGCCATGACAGCACCGCTGTTTTCCCACCCTTCTGTCTTTCTAAATAGTGTTTCACGGGTGTTTAGATCACCTGGGTGTAGCAAAAAATTTTATGTATTTCCTTGTTCAGTTATTATTGTTTATTGTCATGACTGTTATTACTATGTAGGAAGGCTCTTCTAGGTCTTTGTAAATCACTGAGGATGGAGAGGAGTGGACTTCCTTTTATTCTCCAAGGTTTCCTGTCCCTAGGGGCGGAGTCCCTCTCTCAGGTGGTGCTGTCATGGCATGTGAAAGCTTTTCATTTTCCCATCCAACTTGAACGAAAATTCGTCAAACACCTGTGGGTTGTTAAGGCTCACTATACCCCTTGTTACGTTCCGTGAGGGTTGTAGTTAATTTTTTTTGCATTTGTCAGAACCGCTGTAAAATCAGCCACCCCAGTGCAAATCACCAATTTAGGCCTCAAATGTGTGCTCTCACTCCTGAGCCTTGTTGTGCGTCCGAAGAGCATTTTACACCCACATATGGGGTATTTCCGTACTCAGGAGAAGTTGCGTTACAAACTTTGGGGGTCTTTTTTTCCTTTTACCTCTTGTGAAAATAAAGAGTATGGGGCAACACCAGCATTTTAATGTAAACATTTTTACTTAATTTTTTTTATTACATTTTAACTTTATCTTTACTTTTCATAAGGGGTAAAAGGAGAAAAGCCCCTCAAAATGTGTAACTCAATTGCTTCCAAGTATGTAAATACCCCATATGTGGCCCTAAACTGTTTCCTTGAAATAAGACAGGGCTCCAAAGTGAGAGAGCGCCATGCGCATTTAAGGACTAAATTGGGGATTTTCATAGGGGTGGACATAGGGGTATTCTATGCCGGTGATTCCCAAACAGGGTGCCTCCAGCTGTTGCTAAACTCCCAATATGCCTGGACAGTCAGTGGCTGTCCGTAAATAATGGGAGTTGTTGTTTTGCAACAGCTGGAGGCTCCGTTTTGGAAACTGTCATACGATACGTACGATACGTTTTTTTTTTTTTATTGGGGGGGGCAGTGTAAGGGGGTGTATATGTAGTGTTTTACCCTTTATTATGTGTTAATGTAGTTTAGTGTTTTTAGGGTACATTCACACAGCGGGGGTTTACGGTGAGTTCCCCGCTAGTAGTTTGAGCTGCGGCGTAAAATTTGCCGCAGCTGAAACTTGAAGCAGGAAACGCACTATAAACCCACCCGTGTGAATGTACCCTGTACATTCACATGGGGGGGGGGGGGGCAAACCTCCAGCTGTTGTAAAACTACAACTCCCAGCATGCACTGACAGACCTTCAGTTAGGTATTTTCCAACCAGTGTGCCCCCAGCTGTTGCAAAACTACAACTCCCAGCATGTACTGATCGCCAAAGGGCATGCTGGGAAATGTAGTTATACAACAACCAGAGCTACGCAACTACCACTCCCAGCATGGCGAGACAGCCATTGGCTGTTTGGGCATGCTGGGAGTTGTAGTTTTACAAGATTTAGAGGGCCACGGTTTAGAAACCACTGCACAGTGATCTCCAAAACTTTAGCCCTCCAGCTGTTGCAAAACTACAAATCCCAGCATGCCCAAACAGCTGTCTGTGCATGCTGGGAGTTGTAGTTTTGCAACATCTGGAGGGCTACAGTTTAGAGACCACTGTATAATGGTTTTCAAACTGTAGCCCTCGAGATGTTGCTAGACAACTCACCGGCTTCCGTAGTCTGCACCAGGAAGCGAGTCTCACGTCATCGCTGCCCGCTGCCGCCGATAGTAAGTGACCACCGGTCACAGGACAGTTCCCCTGTTCTGCCTAGACTTCTGTGGGTGGGCAGAACGGGGGAAACGAACTTTAAGCCCCCCCACCCCCGATCTGCTATTGGTCGATTGCTTCTGACCGACCAATAGCAGGGATAGGAGGGGTGGCACTCCTATCCCTTCAGGGGGATCGTGGGTGTCTTGGACAACCTCGATCCCCCTTATTTTCCGGGTCACCGGAGACCTGTATGACCCGGAATCGCCGCAGATTGCCGGTCAGACCAGCGATTTGTGGCAATCGCCGACATGGGGGGGGGTCTCAGGACCCCCCTCGGTGATGTGTCGGGATGCCTGCTGAATGACTTCAGCAGGCATCTTGGTCCGGTCCCCGACCGGCTAGCGGTGGGGACCGAAATTCCCACGGACGTACCTGTACGCCCTCAGTCCTTAAAGACTCTGAAACGGGTATAGATATATGTAACACAGTGGCCTCGTTTGCTATTGCAAACCCGAAGTCTTTTGTCGGGTTTTGCGCCACATTCTGTAGGCAAAGTGGAAAATGTAGGGAAACTTTAGTAAATACCGTGGAAAATAAAAGGGAATTAAAACCCACAAAGGAACCTACACTCCACTCTTAGTAAATAAGGGCCAGTGTGTGTGTGTATATTTATATAATTATATCATATGTTACTTCTTTTTTACCCTCTAAATACTAACCTATTTTTCTTGCTTTTTTTCTTTTAATTTCAGATCCGTGTATGCAGAGGACTTCTTCGGATTCGGGGGACTACATAGTTGACCCGCGGTTTTCTTTTTGTTCAATATTGACCCTTTAAGGACTCAGGGTTTTTCCGTTTTTGCACATATGTTTTTTCCTCCTCCCCTTCTAAAAATTATAACGTTTTCAGTTTTCCATCTACAGATCTATATGAGGGCTTGTTGTATGCACTACCAATTTTACTATATAATGGCATCAGTCATGTCACCACAAAATCTATGGCAAAACCAAAAGACAATTATTTGTGGGACAAAATAAAAAAGCCGTTTCTAGGCAGTTAACTTTTCAGTAAAAATGACACCTTATATTTATTCTGTAGGTCCATACAGATACAGTTAGAAGGATACCCAATTTATGTTGGTTTTATTTTATTTTACGACAAAAAAAAATTATAACTACATGCACCAAAAATTGTCATCTTCTGACTCCTATAACTTTTTTATTTTTCTGCATACAGGGCTATATGAGGGTTAATTTTTTGCACCTTGGGTTGTGGTTTTTATCAGTGCCATTTTTGTTTTGATGGGACTTTTGATCAGACATTTTTTAAGGGTATACAAAATGACCAAAAATATGCAATTTTGGACTTTGGAATTTTTTTACGGCATTGACCCTGCGGTATAATTAACTTTATATTTTTATAGTTCGGACATTTACACACGCAGAGATACCACATATGTTTATTTTTATTATGTTTACATATTTTTTATATGGATTTTGGGAAAAGGAGGGTGATTTACACAATTAGTATGGAAGGGATCAATTCACATTTATTAACTTTTATATATATATATATATATATATATATTTTTTTTTTTTTTAACTCTTTTTACACTTTTTTTTGTCCCTATAGGAGTCTATTACATGCAATCCTTTTATAGCCATAGCATAGCATTAATCAGTGTAATCTGCGCTCGATTGCTCCAGCCTGCAGAGCCAGGCTGGAGCATCGTAGAAGAGATCGGCCGGCGAGGAGGCAGGTAAGAACCCTCCCGCCGTTCTCTAAGATAATCGGGACACCGTGGTTTCACTGGAGTGATCATGATCAGCCTGACTGAGCTGCCGGGATTGCTTTTTTCCCATTTAAGATGCAGCGATCAACTTTGATCGATGCATCTAAGGTGTTAATGCCAGGCATCACCGCAATCAGGGATGTCCAGCATTAGACGCGGGTCAAGGCTGTTGATAGCCGTTGGGACCACCCCACTATGACGCGGGGTCAGCTTGTGACCCTGCTTCATAGCAGGGGCATCGCCTACAGGTACGCCCTGTGTCCTTAAGAAGTTAATAAAATGGTTAATGAGGGCTTGTGAGGAAGTGTTTTTTGGAATAAAATCAGACTGAGAATGGAAGTATTGGGAACCCCACATGTTTTTTTGCATAAATAATTAAATAATAATAATTAAAAAAATAGTGTGTGATTCCCCCTATTTTTATAAATACATTAAAATGACTTTCAGAAAGATTGTTAACCCTTTAGGTGTTTCACAGGAATAGCAGCAAAGTGAAGGAGAAAATTCTAAATCTTCATTTTTTACACGCACATGTTCTTGTAGATACAGTTTTTGAATTTTTACAAGGGGTAATAAGAGAAAAATTTGTAACCCATTTTCTCTCAAGTAAGGTAATACCTCATATGTGGATGTAAAGTGCTCTGTGGGTGCACAAGAGGGCTCAGAAGGAAGGGTTGTATTAGTGAAACAGCTGGAGGCACCCTGTGTTGAAAACAATAAGTTAGGGCCATGGGCGCAGCGCCATGCTAGGCCGCCCACCACCACCCCGTGTTAAAACCCTGAACCCCGCTCTCCCCAAACCCCATGTTATAACCTCGATCCCCCTAAACGTATCTCCCCTAAACATACTTACATGCTGCAGAGTCCTTCAGCAGCAGCGGCGTACTGCTGGGGCAGCAGCAGCGGCGACATGTGCGGGAGGAGTGGCCTCACGGCCAGGCAGGGAGTGAGCGCAGGCTGAATGAATTCGGACCGATTGCCCGGCCAGCATCGGTCCGAATTCAGGCGTGACGTCACGCCAGCTTGCAGTCGGCCACAAGGAGGGAGACCCCTAGTGGACGGTTTTCAAATGTAAATTAAAAGGTTTTAATAAAAAATAAAAAAAGGAATATTAGAGATATGTTGTAGTACATATGTACTACAACATATAAAAAAAAAATGTTAATGACCGTGCCCATTTAACGAAAGGCTCACTATACCCCTTGTTACATTCCGTGAGGGGTGTAGTTTCCAAAATGGGGTCACACGTGGGTATTTATTTTTTTGCGTTTATGTCAGAACCACTGTAAAATCAGCCACCCCTGTGCAAATCACCAATTTAGGCCTCAAATGTACATAGTGCTCTCTCACCCCTGAGCCTTGTGCTCCCGCAGAGCATTTTACGTCCACATATGGGGTATTTCCGTACTGAGGAGCAATTGCGTTACAAATTTTGGGGTCTTTTTCTCCTTTTACCCTGTACATTCACGGGGGGGTTAGAAACCACTGCACAGTGATCTCCAAACTGTGGCCCATCAGATGTTTCAAAACTACAAATCCCTGCATACCCAGACAGCAAACTGCTGTGCGGGCATGCTGGGAGTTGTAATTTTGCAAGATCTAGAGGGCTACAGTTTAGAGACCACTGTACAGTGATCTCCAAACTGTAGCCCTCCAAATATTGCAAAACTACAAATCCCAGCATGCTCAAACAGCTGTCTGGGCATGCTGGGAATTGTAGTTTTGCAACATATGGAGGGCTACAGTTTAGAGACCACTGTATAGTTGTCTCCAAACTGTAGCCCTCCAGATGTTGCTAGGCAACAACTCACCGGCTTCCGTAGTCAGCAGGATCGCCGCACCAGGGGGAGGATCGTCGCCCGCCACAGCAGATCGCCGCCGGTAAGGTATCTCCACCACAGTTCCCCCGAACTAAACTTTAACCGCTCCCGATCTGCTATTAGTTGTTTCTGACCAACCAATAGCAGGGATAGGAGGGGTGGCACCCCTGCCACCTCACTCCTATCCCTTCAGGGGGATCGGGGGTGTCTTGGACAACCCCGATCCCCCTTATTTTTTGGGTCACCGGAGACCCGTTTGACCCGAAATTGCCTCAGATTTGCGGCGATCGCCAACATGGTGGGTCTCGGGACCCCCACAGGGGTTTGCATGGGGTGCCTGCCAAAGGATTTTCAGCAGGCATCCCGGCCCGATCCCCGCCCGGTGAGCGGCAGGGACCGGAATTCCTATGGGTGTACAGGTACGCCCTGGGTCTTCCAGATGTTGCAGGTACTCCCTGGGTCCTCCAGATGTACGCCCTGGGTCCTTAAAGGGGTACTCTGGTGGTTAAGATTTTTGGCCATATTGCATCTTCTTTTAATCTTCATGTTTTTTGCAATTGACATTTATTATATGTTTGTGTAGCATGTGTCTTTTTTTCTTACCTGTTTGTGGGCCGGGAAGTTCTGTAGTTCTGTGTTGGATCTCTTACTGTTGTCCACAGGTTAGGATTAGGCTGTGGACAAGATGTCATGGCTTTTTTTTTCTCTGTTCTTACAAAACTGCATGACAGAGAGAGGCCACGCCCCCTTATCTCCCCCTCCTGGAGGACGCAGGTGTGCATGAGAGCAAGAAGCTCCTACACAGCTTCTCATCTCCCCTCCCCCTGCTCTGTCTTCTGAGGATGCAGGTCTGCACTGAAAGAAGACAGAGAAGATGAGAGTGTTATCTGAAGGGGAGGATAACAAAGTGCACGGCTGGGGATGTATAGACTGCAAGGGAATAAATCTCAGACTGGGGATGATTTCTATTTGTGAAGGGGGGGGGACTCCTGAATGACACATGCTGGGAGTTGTAGTCCCTGTTATGTGTGTGTATGCTAGTGTTTACAAACCAGTGGTGCCTCCAGCTGCTGAACAACTACAACTCCCAGCATGCTCTGACAGCCTTTGGGCATGCTGGGAGTTTTAGTTTTGCAACAGCTGGAGGCACACTGGTTGGGAAACACTGTCCTAGCCTATTCAACATACACATCAAGTTACACCAGTGTTTCCAAACCAGTCTGCCTCCAGCTGTTGTAAAACTACAACTCCCAGCATTCCCTGACAACCTTTGAGCATGCAGGGAGTTGTAGTTTTGCAACAGCTGGAGGCACAGTGATTTGGAAACACTGGCCTAGCCTATTCAGTATGTTACAAACAAAGTACATTGTTTCCCAATCAGGGTGTCGTTAGCTGTATCAAAACTACAACTCCCAGCATGCCCGGACAGCTTTTGGCTGTCCGGGCATGCTGGTAGTAGTAATTTTGCAACACCTGGAGGCACCCTGGTTGGGAAACCCTGGTGTATGCCCTATAGAGGTATGGTGAACTACAACCCCCCAGGAGACTACAGAGGCAGCATGCTGGTGTTATACCACAGACTGAAGACTCCTGAATGACACATGCTGGGAGTTGTAGTTCCTTGTGTGTGTATGCCAGTGTTTCCCAACCAGGGCTGATTATATCACTGTGCTATGTATAAGGTGGCCGACCCGGGAAAATAGTAGGGTGGGTAACAGGCGGAACAAATAAAAAAAATAAAAGGAGCCGCCCCAAACCAGCAAGGCATGTGGTATGCTGGGATTTGTAGTTTTCAGCACAACAAGAAACAGGAAATAGAAGCAAAGATAGGAAAACAAAGTGGGGGATAAAAAGACAACAAAGAACGGAAATAGAGTTGCCTAAACAACAAGAATAGAAATGAAACAAAACAAATAGGGTAAGTCAAAAACGGAAAAACATGTTGACCACCGAAGTACCCCTTTAAGTACCAGGGAGCCAGGGCATACTTGTACGCCCTTGGTCCTTAAGTGGTTAACAAAAAAAAACTATAAAAAACGCTGGTCATCGACGTAGTCCACTGAATCTGTAGTAATCCACAGAATTCACGGATCTGAAATGAGAAGAAAAAAAAACACGAAAAACAGGTTAGTACATTTATGGTGCTCTCTCCTGGGGTGCTCCAGCTGTTGATAAACTACAACTTCCATCATGGGAGTTGTAGTTTGGGAACAGGGTGCCTTCAGCTTTTGCTAAACTACAACTCCTATGATGGGAGTTGTAGTTTAGCAACAGCTGGAGGCACCCTGTCGTTAAGATTCAAGCCGCTCCTTAGCCATCCTCCAACATCAACCACCCGCCGGCTATCTGTTGCAAGACTACAACTCCCAGCATGCTCTTACTGTGAGAACATGCTGGGAGTTGTTATTGCAACAGTTAGCAGGCGGGTGGTAGATGTGGGAGGGTGGCCGGGGAGCGGAGCTCGCCGGCTCACAGAAATGTGAAATCACATGATCGTGGCTCCGGGAGGGAAATACTGTATTAAATTACAGTGCCGTAGTTTTATATTGTTGGGAGCTGGCTGGCTCCGCTTTCCGGCCACCCGCCCACATCTACCACCCGCCTGCTAGCTGTTGCAGTAACAACTCCCAGCATGTCCTCACTGTAAGGGCATGCTGGGAGTTGAAGTAGGAACAGCTAGCGGCGGGTGGCCGGGGAGCAGAGCTTTACAAAAGCTGCAACTTTTTGTGCGACTTTTAAAAAAACTCTCTCCACAGGCTTTTCTGTAAGCTAGGTCTGACCTGGAAGTGATTTGCAATTTTTTGGGGTGGTTTTGACTTTTTTTTTGTTACTTTCCCCAAAAAGTCGCAATAATAAATTCCAGACTACTGCATACATTAACACATATTTGACTGTCTACAGTCATTTCTAACAAGTCTGCGGTGCATTGAAAAGTCGCAAAAAAAAGTCCCATGGAGGGAGGATGCAACTTTCTTGTGACTTTTCACCGCAAAAAACAAACAGAAAATGTCTAAAGCTGTTAATAAATTCCCCCCTTTGTATCTTTGTTAAAGAAGGGGACATAATCTGTTCCACTTTCCACACATTTTTGGATATTAACTAGTGAAAAAAAACAATAATTGTTGTCAGAAATATTAATATTTTTCCTTTTTTAATTCTTGATAATTGCAGAAAACGTACTAAACCACTTTGGCGTGTTTGAAACTGATAACAGAATATAGCCTACTTTTTATAACAGAGGGCTATGCAAATCAAAATTTTTCAACCATATATTTCTAGGAGACAACATGATCATACTTTAAAATAAATTATAGAGTTTAGTTTTTAACTTCTGTCCCATACTTGCATTATATGTGCCTATATTATTTATGCACAACTGTGCAAGTTTCTCTTCTGTCGTTTCCCCTTAAGTTTTTAAATTAATCAATTGTCAACATATTTTATGTTTATTGTTGATCAGATTATTCAGTCCTATAAGCCCGTTTCATGCTTACCATTAGACGACCCTCAATACTTTAATTTTTGCCCTTCTGCAGGGTTCTGAAGTATTGTGCTGACCACCATACTAAGTATAAAACCTTCCTTTTTTCCATTGATAGTTGCTATAGTGAGGAGGTGGTAATAAGAGATCATTTTATTCATTACATAGAAATGGTTGAAACAGTGTAATCGTTCTTGTCATCTTTCTTCACTTTTCACTTCACTTTATAGATTATAGCTATGAAGAGGAGGAAGATTATATTGGTTATGATGTGGATTGCTTCCCTTGTCCCCATGTAGAGGATAGTGGGCTGGGTCTTCTTGCACGATTTGCAGCCAGTGAACCACTCAATCCTATCATCTCTCCACCTTTATCCACTGTTCTTTTGGATGAAAAACAAACATCAGTGGAGGATCAAAAAACTCTGATGGGTGAGTTGTGACAAAACATATTTTAACCCCTTAAGGACCAAACCCATTTTGGCCTTAAAGGGGTACTCCGCCCCTAGACATCTTTTCCCATATCGAAAGGATAGGGGATAAGATGTCAGATCGCGGGGGTCCCGCCGCTGGGGACCCCCGGGATCTCTGCTGCAGCACTCACCTGTTGCACTTCCGGGAACACTGGAGGCTTCGGCTCCCGACCACGGTGACGTGAGATTGTGACGTCATGACTTCGCCCCCATGTGATGTCACGCCCCGCCCCTCAATGCAAGTCTATGGGGGGCGGAGTCGTGACATCACGATCTCCCGTCACCGTGGTCGTGAGGTGTTAGAATGAGAGCCTCCAGCACTGCTGGAAGCCACAACAGGTGGGTGCTGCAGCCGAGATCCCGAGGGTCCCCAGCGGCAGCACCCCCGTGATCTGACATCTTATCCCCTATCCTTTCGATAGGGGATAAGATGTCTAGGGGCGGAGTACCCCTTTAAGGACCAGAGCATTTTTTGCAAATCTGACCACTGTCACTTTAAGCATTAATAACTGTGGGATGCTTTAACATATTAATTTGTTTCTGAGATTGTTTTTTCATGACATATTCTACTTTATGTTAGTGGTAAATTTTCATCTTTACTTGCATCATTACAAAATTTCATGATTTTTGGGGAAAATTGTGCATTTTACTAACTTTGAAACTCTCTGCTAGTAAGGAAAATTGTCATTCAAAATAAATTATATATTAATTCACATTTACAATATGTCTACTTTATGTGGGCATCATAAAGTTGACATGTTTTTACTTTTGGAAGACATCAGAGGGCTACAAAGGATAGTAGCAATTTTCAACATTTTCATGACAAATTCAAAATCGACACTTTTTATGAACCAGTTCTGTTTGAAGTGGATTTGAGGGGTCTTTCTATAAGAAATACCACAAATGACCCCATTTTAGAAACTGCACATTACAAAGTATTCAAAATGACATTCAGCAAGTTTGTTAACCCTTTAGCTGTTTAACAGGAATAGCAGCAAAGTGGAGGAGAAAAATCATAATCTCCATTTTTAACACTAATATGTTCTTGTAGTCCCATTTCTTTTATGTTTACAAGGGGTAAAAGGAGAAAAAGACCCCCAAAATTTGTAACCCAATTTCTCTTGAGTATTGAAATACCTGGTATTTGGATTAAAAGTGCTTTGCGGGCGCACAACATGGCTCAGGAGGGAAGGAGCAAATTTGGGATTTTGAAGAGAGAATTTTGCTGTAATTGTTTTTGGGGGGCATATCGCATTTAGGAAGGCCCCATGGTGCCAGAACAGCATTTAAACCCCACATTGCACATTATGTGGGAAACTTCATCCCTCAATGAACATAACAAGGGTTATTTTGAGCCTTAAAGGGGTATTCCAGGATTTTTTTAATTTGACTATGCTACAGGGGCTGTAAAGTTAGTGTAGTTCATAATATGACGGTGGTCTCACAATTCTTCTGTGATTATCGCCCCAATATTTATTTTTAACAGCATACAAAATTACTCATGTCTCGGGATTTCCCAGGTTGCAGTGCATCGAGACCGGTGATCACTAGTCAGATGATCAGAGGGAGCCAGTCCTGCTTCAATTTTACAACAGCTGTAGGCCCTCTGGTTAGAAAACACTGTGTTTCAATGGGTGGGGTAGCTGAAGAAAGGGAAGAAAGTGATACTTGCAAGCATGGAACTGTGGGATGTGTAGTTTAGAGAACAAAATCCAACAGGAAATACCCAGTTCTGGCAGGTATCTACTAAAATCACCATATGGTGGATAGCCCCTTTAACACCTAACAGGTGTTTGACGACTCTTCGTTAAACTTTGACATGAAAATGAAAAATTTGATTTTTAATACTAAAATACTGGTGTTACCTCAAATTTTTCATTTTCACAAGGGTTAAACAGAAAAAATTCACCACTAAATTTGTAGCCCAATTTCTCCCGATTAAGGAAATACCCCAAAGCTGGACTAAAAGTGGTCTGCTAGCGCACTATAGGTCTCAGAACAGAAGGAGCGCAAGTGGGCTTTTGTAGAGAGAATTTGGCAGGAATTGAAGTTGGGGGCTATGTGCATTTATAAAGCCCCCATGGTGTCAGAACAGCGGAAACCCCTCACATGTGACACCATTTTGGAAACTACACCCCTTAAGAAATATAATAAGCGTTACAGTAAGTACTTACACCTCACAGGTTTTTGGAACAGTGGGTTGTAAAAATAAAAAATTAGATTTTTTTATACTAAAATGCTGGTGTTTTTTTTTTTTTATTCTTTATTTTAAATTTTTCAACATATATAACCAACACACACAAAGAAATTAATCCACAAAACAATCACAAATCAAATAAATACAAATACATATATACAAAAAAAAATGTCTCCCCATACTTATCATAGTAATCTAACTTATTTTCTAACACCTAATTTATAATAATCAATTATAGAATAACATCCTAATTATCTAACTTCTTCTAACCTATAACATCCTCGTGTCAACCTCTGTTTAAACACAGCTCAGAATGGGGAGAACATATAATGCACATTACCCTTTTACCTCCTCTCCCAATTCCCTCCCCGCCCGCTCCCCACCCCCATCTCTCCATCCTCACCCCACATCCCTATTCCCGACTCCACTCCTCGAAATCCTCTGTTTCCTGAAATTGTACCCAACTTCTCCATATACAAAAAAATTCTTTGAGTACTATATTGACTAGATCTTAAATTTTCCATGAGCATCACCTCGTTAACCTTAGAAAACCACAAACCTAGATTTGGGAACTGGCTTGCTTCCACAAACTATAAATACAACTCCTAGCTGTCATCACTAAATGCGAGATCTCACTATGTTGTAGTTAAAAAAAATTCTGGTGAAAAGGGAATGTCATTCTCTATAATTTTTACAATAGTCGCATGCACCCTTTCCCAGGACTTCTTTGATCGCGGGCATGATAAAAAAATATGCAAGATAGTTCTTTCTTCTTCCCCACAAAGCCAGCATTTCCCCTCACACTCCATTCGTCTACTATCTCTAAATAATCTTGGGACCTGATACCATCTTGTGAGGACTTTGTAATTTGCTTCTTGCATACGCACATTCACTGAGGATTCATGTACTAAGCAAAAAATCTTTTTCCACTGTTCAGCTGAGAGATGTAAATCCAAATCTCTCTCCCATTTCAGTACAAACGAGGGATGACTCACTTCTTCACCGTCCAACCATATTCTATATATCTTAGAGAGTACATGTTTTACAGGTTCATTAGAACTACACATTTCCTACAAATTCGTTAATCCCTTTTTGTACCAAATTGGTTTAGGCAACCTTCTAAAAAAATTCCTCAACTGAAAATTTCTCCAAAAACCCAAAGGGACCAATTGTTCCATTTCATCATCTACCTTCCACTCATCTTGATCTAACCCTGCTCTTAAATGGCCTACTCTAAACTTTCCTCTCTCCATCCACTGACGAAAAATCAAGTCCTCTATTCCTGGAGGAAATGCTGGGTTGCCAAGTATAGGTGTCATCTGTGAATTCTTAGGTAACCACATTTTTCTTACTATCGAATCATCACAGACTGATAGTGTAACACCTATAGTTGGGTATTTTTTCAGATCTTTCTTTACTACACTTGTCAACCATGGTAAACAGTTTAATGGAGTTGATGTCAAAGATTGTTCAATAGGTACCCAACGCTTCGTTTTTTTATGGCAACACCAATCAATGACTCGACCTAAGTGAACTGCAACATAATATCCTCTTAACCTCCCTGGCGGTATGATTCTGTCTGGAAATTTGTACCAAAAGCGGTACAATTTTTTGCACTGAATTTCACATCTCCCCCCCGCCCATTTCACATCTCCCCCGTCACATTCCCCTTCCCTTGTCACATTCCCTCTCTCCCTTGTCACATTCCCCCTCTCCCTTGTCACATCCCCCCGTCACATTCTCCCCCTCCTTGTCACATTCTCCCCCCTCCTTGTCACATTCCCCCCCTTGTCACATTCCCCCCCCCCCCCGTCACATTCCCCCCTCTGTCACATTCCCCCCTCTGTCACATCCCCCCCCTTGTCACATCCCTCCCTCTGTCACATTGCCCCCTCTGTCACATTCCCCCCTCTGTCACATTCCCCCCTTTGTCACATTCTCCCCCCCCCCACCCTCCTCTTGTCCTGCAGCAGCATACACTAGGTTTGCCGAGCAGATTTCAAACCTAGTGTGTTTGCTGCAGAACAAGCCCTTTCCCCTTCAGCCAATCACAGGCTTTACACCACTGTGGCCTGTGATTGGCTGAAAAGTGAAAGGTCTTGTAAGATGAATAGTGAAGAGAGCAGGGACCAGAGCGCACGGAGGGGAACGACATCTGCAGGGACTGGGATTAGGTGAGCAAAAGGTTTTTTTATTTTACTACTTTTTCCTTTTACACTTAGCTCAGTGTTTTTCTAACAGGGTGCCTCCAGCTGTTGTGAAACTACTACTCCCAGCATGCTGAGAGTTGTAGTTTTGCAACAGCTGGAGGCCCCCTGGTAGGGAAACACTGACTTTTAGTATTTTTCTTTACCTGCTCTGGCCGGCCCCCGCAACGGGAGCCGACCAGAGCAGATAATCGCATGTTTTCCCGGGGCCGCATCGCTATATCGCATTGCTTTTGCGATATATCGTGCAGCCCGGCTGGGAACTCTGCAATTCTACCCCGAGCGTGAGTTGGGGTAGTCACACTCGGGATTACCGCTCAGGAGGTTAAGTCCCGGAGTCCCACTCCTCCTCTCTCCTTCAGTCTACACAATGTCGCCTTTCTTAATCGGGGTTTTCTTCCTTTCCAAATAAAATTATTCTGTATGTCTGTCAAGGACTTAAAAAAAGACTTTGATAATTTTATTGGAATACATTGAAGGTCATACAGAATCCTTGGCAGAATAGTCATTTTAAATAAAGCACATCTACCGAACCAGGAGAATAAATTAGTAGACCACTTTGCACATTGATTCTGTAATTTAGCTACTAAAAGGACATAGTTTAATTTATACAAAAACCGCAAGTCAGCCGGAATCCAAATTCCCAATATCTTAAGTGCTTGCTTGGCCCATTTAATCCTAGAAACTCCTTGCAATTGCGCCACCGACTCCTCTGTTAATGAGACATTAAGTGCCTCTGATTTTCCCCAATTAATTTTAAAGTTGGACAATCTAGAATATATTTCAATTTCTTTCATTAGAATTGGAAAAGACACCTGCGGATTGGTAATATAAAATGTCCAATCATCGGCATATGCTGCCACCTTGTGTACTGAGCCTTGTATCTCCACTCCCGCTATATCTTTAACTCCTCTAATTTTACATAAAAAAGATTCCAAAATCAATGCAAACACCAATGGGGAAAAGGAACACCCCTGTCGCGTTCGGTTACGAATCTCAAATTCTTCAGATAATATTCCATTTATTCTAAATTTAGCAGAGGGAGACTGATAGAGACCCATAATCCAACTTAAACATTTACTCCCTAAACCCAAATGCTTCAATGTCTCCTCCATGTATGTCCAGTTCACTCGGTCGAACGCTTTCTCAGCGTCAGTCGAAAGCAACATCATGGGAATATTTTTTGACCGAGTGAACTGGATCAAGTTCACAGTTCTAATAGTATTATCTCTTGCCTCTCTATTCTCTATAAACCCTACTTGATCATAATTTATAATCTCCCCCATAAATCTAGATAATCTTTTAGCGATAATTTTTGAAAATAGCTTTACATCAATGTTTAAAAGGGAGATCGGTCTATAGCTAGCACAGTGCACTGCATCTTTCCTTTCTTTTAAGATTACTGCTATATGAGCTCTAGTTGTATCATTTGGAACCTGACCTCCAAGCGCCACTGAATTGTAACTTTTAAGAAAATAGGGGCATAGAATTTCACTCAGAGTCTTATAATATCCCAGTGAAAACCCATCTGGTCCGGGTGTCTTCCCTTCGGGGGTATTTCTCATAACCTGATTAAATTCCTCCTCTGTTATATCCTTTCCTAATTCTTCTATCTCCTTTCTACCTAACTTAGGGAGACCCGACTCCATTATATACTTTTAAACTCTAGATCTGAATTCTCGTCCCTGTACCATAGGGTTAGAAGAATCAATATTGTACAGCTCTTCATAAAAAGCTCTAAATCTCTCTGCTATGTCCGAAGGGCGATATGTCAACTCCTGAGATTTTATCTGTATCTTTTCAATATAGGAGCCAGCCCGCTGTGCTTTCACCGCTGAGGCTAGAGCTTTACCGCTTTTATTACTATATTCATACAGGTAACTCCTACAATTTGATAAGTCTCTTTTTGCATTAACCACCAACAGCTGTCTAATTTCTTCCCTTTTTTTTTCTACCTTTATTTTTAATACTTCATCTTTTTTACCCTTATGTTCTATCTCTAAATCACTCAATTCCTTCATCAATTGTGATATTTTTTGAGTTTTTTCTTTTTTCAACAGTGTCCCATGCTTTACCAGAATCCCTCTAGCCACACACTTGTGGGCTTCCCATACTATTCCCGGGGATGCCTGTTCCGAAACATTAATGTCAAAATATTCTTTAATCTGTTTCTTCAAATCCACTAATACCACCTCATCTTGCAGCAATAACGGATTCAATTTCCAATCCCACTTTCTAGGCCTTATCTCTGGAATATTCAAATACAATTTAATCATAGCATGATCTGAAATTTTTTTTTCATTTTTTGCCCCCTGGAACCACTCCAAATCCCTCTGTTTCATAAAAAAAAAATCTATCCTAGAAAATGAATCGTGTACTTTAGAATAACAAGTATAATCTCTATCCTTAGGATATGAAATACGCCATGGGTCAACCAGACCGAATTTATGTATCATCTTCTAACAATAACGCAAAGCTGACACACTCATATATGACATTCCTCTAGATGTGTCCAGAACGGGATCTAATACAAAATTAAAGTCCCCCCCCCCCCCCCCCCATAATCAAAGTTGCTTCAGAGAACTCTTCCAACCTTTCCAATATCTGACATAACATTGGACCTTGTTTAACATTCTGGAGATATATTGACGCCAGGGTAATCTTCTGGGAAGCAATAGTCCCCTTAACAAAAATATACCTTCCCTCATCTTTACAGCTATCTAAATAACTCCACAGTATATTCTGAGAAATTAATATACTGGCTCCCTTTGCTTTGGGGTTATCTGTGTAGCTGTGATACACAATTTAAAACGGTCTCCTAGTAAAAACAAATTTATGCGAGGTTAAATAATAAGAGTCTCTTGCAAAAAAAAACTATGTCCAACCCTTCTGATCTTAACAGATTACTCAATATAGAACGTTTACCCGAGTCTTGTAAGCCTCTCACGTTTAGAGAGTCTACTCCCAATTTCCCCATATTTTCCAGAAGAAGAGGGGGGAAAAAATGAACGAGAGGGAGAGAGGAAGAAGGAAAAAAAGAGAAAGACAAACCCCTGGCACTAGCCTATATCCGCCACTCTTATTCCTCTAAAATCCAAAGAAAGAAAAAAAAATATATTTTTTTAAATAAAATAAAATAAAGTATTGAACAGATTATCCCTTTCGGGGTGGCGAAACAAAACAAAAAAAAACAAAATGTGTGTGTATCAAGGTGTGGGAAATCATATGTGGGCCGGCTCCTTTATCTCTGACACTCTTCTAATAATACCGGGAAAAAAAACAAAATAAAATAAAGATAAAAAAAATCTACCCCACTTATTACCACTGGTGAAGGGCCGGGGAGAAATACACACCAAATAAAATAAAGAAAAAATCTATATTAATAAAGGCAGCTATTATTATATTCCTAACTACCACCTAATAGCTAATCAGAATCCTTTATTTTCTTCTTTTGTGAAATTCTCATTCACCCAAGCCCATTCACCCCCAAATCAGCAATATAACTAGACCATGACCTCTCCACCAAATGACCCACAGCAAAATCCACCACTCTTCAACCATATCACGACTCTAAGACAAGTTTCCACCTTGTGTCTCACTAAAGTGACCTGATATAGAGTCCCAATCTAACCTGTTTATCACTTCCACTGGCAAGATGTTAAGAAATTCACACAGAGCCGGCAGTTCCTCATATCTGGTCAAGGTAAAAGTATCAGAGTTTTTTTTCACTATTAGATGAAAAGGATGTCCCCACTGATAAACAGCTCCTGCTGCTTTAATTTTCTCCAGTAGTGGATGTAAGGCCCATCTCATCTGCAATGTGCGCCTAGAGACATCTGGAAAAAGTTTTATCTCCGCACCCTCATAAACAATTGTATCCTTTTGCCTTGCAGCTCGCATTATTAAAGACTGATCAGTGAAGTACAGTGACCCCCCGACTTATGATGGCCCCGACATATGATCATTTCAACATATGATGGCCTCTCAGAGCCCATCGTATGTTGAAGGCAGCATGGACATATTATGCTGCTGTGTGTCGGGGCCATCATACAAACAGCTATCTGACAGCGCTGACAACTTCAGCAACTGACAGATAGTTGTATAATGTGCCCCCTGTTCTGCCTCCTGTTACTCACATGCTGTCCTGCTAACTCACGCAGGCTTCCACTGTGAGCTCCGTGTAAGCCCCGCCCCCCCAGTGCAGCCATAGCCAATAGCCTGGAGCATCTTGCTGCAGGCATCCAATGAGCTGCTGGCTGCCCTCCCCTTCCTTTCCTATAGAGCTGTAGTCGGCAGGATCGTAATGGAGGACATTCTGTCCCCCCTGAAGGTATTTAAAGAACTGTACAGTACTGTATGCAATGTCACACATCACATACAATACATATACACACTATACACCCCATACATCAATGTTTCCCTATCAGTGTGCCTCCAGCTGTTGCAAAACTATAACTCCCAGCATGCCCAGACAGTCAATGGCTGTACATGCATGCTGGGAGTTGTAGTTGTGCAACAGCTGAAGGCACCCTGGTTTGTTAAACACTCCCCATACACTCCACATACAATGGTCATCCCAGAACCAATTAGCAGTTTCCCATAGAGATATGTATTCAACATACAATGGTTCCAAGGCCCCAGAACCAATTACCATTTTTACATAGACATATGTACTCGACATATGATGGTTTCAACAAATGATGGTTCTCCTGGAACCAATTAATATCATATGTTGAGGGACCACTGTAATGGAGACGACAAACCACATCCCGGGGGCTCTGAGAAACCGTGTTCTTAAATCGAGCAATTCTATGTACTCTATCTATTGTAAATGTATCTTCCAGAGGGCGACCAGTAAACCCATTAAAAATTTCTGTTACACATCTGGATAGATCCTCTGCTTGATATCGCTCTGGAGCCCCTTTTAATCTTATATTGTTCCGCCTCTCTCTATTCTCTTGATCATCTAATTGTAGAGATAGGCGCTGAACCTGCTGTGTTAGACTTAAAATTTTTTTCCTTCAAGAGACTCCATTTTTCCTTTCAAGACTGATGTCTCAATTTCAGTAGCTTTAATACGGGTAGATAACTGCTCAATATCAGCACGGATAGTTCAATGTGCTTAACAGCACTGTCAAGATCATTTTTTGATGGCAGAGCCTGTATTAATGCCCGTATAATATTCAACTCGCCACTCTGATCTATCTGCAGAGGTGCCCCTCCAGTTGCACCTTTTACTTCACAATTAACCTCTGAAGACCTCTTTTCTGTACCAGGGTCTTTTCTCTCTCCCACCTCGTCCACCGAACCCTCTCCCACCCCCTGGGTCAGATCTACCTCCTCCATAGTGTCTTGCTCCCTCCTTCTCCCCTCGTTCAGCTGCTCAGGGGAACTCTCCCTTAGGTTGCTAGGCAAAGTCTCTCCGGGGGTAGGCAAGCTATTACCTCTCAGCTGGTCTTTTGCTGGCTGCCCCCCAGTCGTGTGAATAATCTGGGGTCCCACCGCTCCATCCTCGCCATCGATTCCTCCCTGTACGCCTCCGAGTGCCGGCGACCTCCTCTCTCTGGCCGGAAGCAGGAACTGATCCATCCTCTGATGCCGCGCGACTTTGCGTACCTCCGAATGTCCAGCGTTGCACACTGACGCCTGGTCAGCTGACCCGCCGACGCTTGCAAGACCTCTCCGCCGGGAAGCCTCTGCCTGCTTTGCCCGCTGTATTCGAAGCGAAGGACGGTAAGGACAGGTCACAGGGGATTTTTTTCCTTATTGGAACATTATTTTTGGAACAGTGGCCTGTAAAAATGAAAATATATATTTTTTTCACAGAAAAGCTGGTGTTACCCAAAATGTTGCTAATTCACAAGGACTAATAGGAAAAAAAGACCCAAAAATGTTTAGCTCAATTTCGCCAGAGTAAAGAAATACCTCAGATGTGGACGTAACCTGCTGTGCAGGCACATAATGGCTCAGTACTCATAGAGCAATGCTTGCATTTGAGGCCTATGACATTTCATTAGATGATGGTGACATACATTCAGAGGAAAATGAAAAAAGATACACCCACATGTGACACCATTACAGAAAGTATACCACCTGAGGAATCTGTATAGGACATTTGGAACGGTCGGGTGTTTATTATATTTATTTTCCAGGAATGGATGAAGTGTAGTTTGTGGAAAAGGAAAATTGCAATTTTCCAACTGAAATTCCATCTGTGTACTGAGTATGATGACCCAGAGCATAGGCAACAGTAAAACGTGTGCCCGCCACAAACCCTATGCTCTGCTTCATCATTATGGGAATGTTTTTTTTGGGTGGCACACAAATGCACACACCGTGCGCTCAGGAGAGGAGAGAGCACTGCGCATTTCAGGCCTATGTTTCTAACTGACATAGGTAACTGATGGTTACATACATTCAGAGGAAAATTTAAAAAAAAAAAGAAACAGCCACATGTGACCACATTTTCAACAGACGGGCATTTCCTAGAGTTATTTTCCAGGAATGGATGAAGTGTAGTTTTAGGAAAAATGAAAATAGCAATTTTCCAAATAATATGCCAATTGGGTATCCAGAATGATGACCCAGAGTATAGCCAAAAGTAAAAATTATGCCTGCCCGAAACCTATACTCTGATTCATCATTCTGGGAATGTGATGTGTGTGGCCATCCCTATTCTGTTACCTCAAATGCGCACACCGCTCAGGTTTAGAGAGAGTGCTGTGCATTTGAGGCAACTTGAAAACCCCCAGTGCAAATGACTCTGTGACACATGACCCAATACCACCAGAGTTTCAGGGGTATTATGTTAATGGATTTTTGGATGTTTTTTGGGTTTCAAATTTGGAAGACAATGTACTGTTGACAGGTACATTGGGGTCAACTCAAGGGGAATTAAAAATGGGAAAGGAGAATTTAGTGCTGCATGGAAGTGTGATACTCCCTGAAGCAATTTTTTATGCAGAGGCCCGGATGATCTGGACAAGTGCCGCATTGAGTGGTGGTGTCCTTCCGTATCCCCCTTCTGCAACACACTGTGCATACAATCTGGGCGCCTACTGTTCCAGAAGTACTCGGGGCTGCTCCCCCCTGATCGCCAAAGAACAGGGCCTTTATGAGCACCTTCTGGAACTGTAGAAAGAAAATGAGTGTCCCCTTAAAGACTCCTCTAAAGAGACCACCCTTTTGGGGACATAGGGCTCCAAGAATTTGTCCCCAAAGGGATCTATGACTGGCCGTATGTTGTACAGTTGGTCATAGGCAAAATCACCTGGGGTGGGGGGGGGGGGACATGCTGCATTATCATTGTAATTCAGGCATTTACAGATGGCCTCAAAACGTCTTGGCCATACTGTAGAGTGGGGTCTTGTAGAGAACGTCCCCACTCCAGTGCTGCCTGACACTGGGTTTTTTGACTAGGCCCATATGCAGCACGAGGCCCCAAAACGTCCTCATTTCGGCTGCATTGACGAGCTGCCATCCATTGGGCCTAGCGAAAACTGAGCTCGGGTGCGTGGCGACAAACTGGTGGGCATACAGGTTTGTCTGTGTCACCATCATGTTGGCAAAGTCGTCACTAAAATAACTAAAAAAGTCTATTTCAGTGAACCCGGCAATGTCAATTTTGATTCCTGGGTTGCCAACAAACCCAGGAGTCACAGGCTCAAAGTTCTCTGGGATAGTCCAGACAGGTTCACTCATAAAGAGACCAGGAAAGGAGGAGGCGCATGCGCGCGGCTTACCGGAAGAGACGTGGGTGATGTAAGCTCCGCGCCAGTCTCACCTATTTAAGCCCTAATCAGCGCCCTAAAGGCTCCACACGCAGGGGTTTCAGTGTGAACTGGACCTGGTCATGCCCAGGAGGCAGCGGTCACGGACTAAGAACCTCTCTCAGTGTCTTTCTCAGTCCATTCCGGACTTTTTCAGAGCCTCCCCGAAATCCAATATGGCGGCGGCGGCGGCAGCCCCCCCACACCGCTCCGATATGGCGTCTGATGAAGAAGGGGAGCAGGACCTGGCGCAGATGTCCCCGGCAGATATGTTCCGCCAGATCAAGCAAATGTTCCAGTCGGAGCTCCGAAAAGCTGTCTCAAACTTTACGGCGCAACTTCAAGATCTGGGCCAGAGAGTCTCCGACAATGAAAATAAGTTGGACGACTTAGCAGAGGCCGCGGAGTCTGACCGCCGGGATATTGATACGCATGCGGCCAAGCTTGACGCTATCAAATCAAACTTGAAGACCTGGAAAACCGCTCCCGCAGAGCTCTTTGCCGCCCGCAACCTGACAGCACTACCTGGCAGGCCCGCTGAAGTGCGCCTCTACTCAGATTTATCCCCGTCCATGCTGGAAAGGCGCAGGACATTTCGCCACATCACGTTGGCCCTGGTCCGGGAGGGGGTGAAGTATAAATGGGGATTTCCATTATCCCTCATCTGCCAACTTAAGGGGCGCCCCTACCAATTTTGCTCCCTGCTTGAGGCTCAAACTGCCCTCACTAAAGAGGGTACCCCCTGGACTGCCCCGGAACAGCCTCCTGCAACCGACTTGCCTCGGTGGGGCTCCCGACCCGCCAAGTCCTGGACCAGTGTCCCTTCGACCCAGCGTAAATCACAACGGTGCCTGGGGATGGCCCCTGATGGTTGACTTACCTGTACCCGTGAACCCCTCTCACCTGGCGTCCTGAAGCCACTGATCCTAGAAGGGCTGGTGTGACTGGACTGATGTGACCTTCGTTTCCTACAAGAGTTGGAAGTAAGCGGAGCCGCTATATTATACAGCTTCGCTTTCCAGTTTGACTTTTTTCTGTTTGTTCAGTGTTTTGTTCGTGGTTTGATGTTGTTAATTTTTGTTAGTCAGTGGGTCCGTATGTTCTATGGTCGTTTTGTCTATGTGTGTTTGTCTCGTCTCTGCATTGCCTGGTCTTTAGTTTTATGTGTAAGATAATCTCCCATAATGTCAGGGGATTTAATTCCCCTCCCAAACGGAGGAAAGCTTTCATTGGTTATAGATGCTACCGCCCTGACGTAATTTGCATTCAGGAGACTCACTTCTCTCAGTCCTCCTGCACTAGCTTCCTCCACTCCCAGTACTCCCGGTTTTATGTCTCATCTTTTGTCTCCAAAAGCAGGGGGGTACTGATTTGTTTGAAAAATACGTTGCCATTCGAGGTGACCCGCGTTCATACAGACTCCGAAGGCAGGTATGTCTTGCTGTTGGGCACCCTGTATGGTAAGCAGATCTGTTTACTTAACTCTTATGCTCCAAACTCTTCTCCATTCTTTCTTTCTCTCTGCTCTTTACTCCTCTCATACTCTTATGATGTTCTGGTGTGGGCGGGCGATTTCAATTTCGTCTTCGATGGCGACTTAGACAGGTCCTCCCCTAGTCCCTTAGGTAGGTGTAGAGCGTTGCAGAAAAGGTTAGTTTCGGCCTTCCATTCACTTCAACTTGCTGATGCATGGAGGGAGCACAATGGTCGGGCGAGGGGGTATTCCTACTATTCATCCTCCCAGAAAAATTACACTCGCATAGACTGGTTACTTCTCAACACCTCCTCTTTGCCGTGCCTTCTGTACGCGAGACACATTGCCTCTCCCTGGTCTGACCATGAGATGATATGTGTGGAGCTGGATCTCATAGGTGGTCCTACCACCCCTTTTACCTGGAGACTTAACGAGTCTATGCTGACTAACCAGACAGTTAAACGTTCTCTTACTGCGGATCTCACATCCTACTTTTTCACCAATGCTACTCCGAACTCAAACCCGATCTGGGTATGGTCTGCCCACAAGGCCTTCATTAGGGGAAGGCTTCTATCGCTAGCCTCATACATGAAAAGAGGCCGCTCCCAACTTCAACATACACTACATAACAAGCTCTCTCGACTCACCCTGGCTCACCAGCGTGCTCCCTCTCTTTATCTCCACAATGCTATCCGGGCTACCAGATTGCGACTGGATGCTGTGCTGTCCACCAGGGTGGAAAAAGCGCTTAGGTGGACTAAGGCCACATACTACCGCTACGCCAACAAGCCGGATAGGTTGCTTGCCAATATTCTTCGCAGCAGACAACGGCTTAATTATGTCCACACCATACAGTTGCATCCTGGTTCCCGGCCTTCCCACCCTGACAAGATTTACCAGACTTTCCACTCTTACTACTCTAAACTCTATTCAGTCCCTGACCAGTCGCCTATCTTTGCTTCCCGCCTGGACTCTTTTCTTGACTCTACCTCCCTCCCTTCTCTCACTGACCCTGAGAGGAATCTCCTTAACTCTCCGATCTTATACGAAGATGTATCAGATACGATTGCTTCTCTGAAATTGGGGAAAGCCCCTGGCCCCGATGGGCTGTCTGCAATGTATTATAAGAAATTCTCTCCTATTCTAGTTCCCCATCTAGTTAACCTTTATAACAACCTTTTTAAGGCTCCCTCTTTGCCCCCTGAGTACTTAGACGCCCTTATAACGGTGATCCCCAAACCCCAGAAGGACCCATCCCTGGTCTCTAATTACCGCCCAATCTCATTAATTAATCTGGATACGAAGATCTTAACGTCTATCCTGGCCCGCAGACTAAACACTATATTGCCCCGTGTAATTCATGCTGACCAAGTGGGCTTTATACCGGGGAGACAGGCGGCGGACAATATTAGAAAAGTACTGGGGGTCGTCCATTGGGCCTCCTCCACCTCTACACCTGTTATGCTATTGGCCTTAGACATAGAGAAGGCCTTCGATTCAGTTTTCTGGCCATACCTTTGGGGGGTCCTCTCTAAAATGGGGTTCACTGGGCCGTTTGTACACCTCCTGCACCTGCTATACTCCAAACCTACGGCTTTCCTCAAACTCCCTACCTCTTCCCCCTCCCCGATTATTATTAAGAGGGGTACTCGCCAGGGATGCCCGTTGTCCCCTGCTCTTTTTGCTCTGGCGATGGAGCCCCTGGCAAGATCCCTACGAGCCTCCCCTACTGTGTTGGGGGTTACGATTAAGGACTCCATCCATAAATTATGTTTGTTTGCCGACGACCTCCTTCTATCCCTGACACACCCCCTCTCATCTTTACCTAACCTGTTTCGCCTACTCACAGACTTCTCGACTTGCTCGGGCCTCTGGATTAGTCCATCTAAATCTGAAACATTTTATATACACGTTCCTCTCCATACGCAAAAGTTGATTTCCCTTAACTTTAACTCCCCCCCCCCAATGCCTACCCTGTCTTATTTAGGTGTTCGTATAACCCCGGCGGTTGCTTCCCTCTATGGTGCGAACTACCCGCCCCTATATAAATCTATCCGACATGATATCCGCACTTGGGACAGGCCATACTTATCATGGATCGGAAGAGTAAACACGGTTAAAATGGTGATTCTGCCTAAACTACTGTACCTGTTTTGCACTCTTCCAGTTCCGCACTCGATGGCGGATCTCAAGTCCCTCCAGTCCATATCTTTAGATTTATATGGAGATCCAAGACTCCCCGCATAGCACGTAATGTAATGTACCTTCATAAGCGATTGGGGGGTATGTCCATCCCCAACTTCCTAAAATACTATTATGCTGCCAGACTGGGACAGATGGCCTGGTTCCTGGCAGATGGCGACACCCCCATTTGGGTCCACCTCGAATCCTCTCTCATCTCTCCCCACTCCTTCTCTTCCCTAATGTGGTCTACTCAACCTGTCGCTAAATACGTCCCTTACTCTGCTCTTCTCACTCTTCATTCCCTTTCCCTTTGGCGACTGGTCCGCTTTCGCTTCCATCTACAATCTTGCCCTCCTCCCCTCCTACCCATCCTCTGTAACCCTTTTTTTCCGCCTGGCCTAGCTCATTCCTCATTCCGTTGGTGGTCTTCATAGTCCTTGACTACTGCTCATCAATTCCATACTCGTGGGGTTCTGATAACAAAAGATGTGTTTATTCTACAGTTCCACCCCCCGCTCTCAGAACTCTTCCGTATGCACCAGATCTTTTCCTTCCTACAGTCTAATTTTCCTGCACGCACTGTACCACAGTTGACTAGGTTTGAACGTCTCATGCTGTATAGTCCTTCTAGACGAGGACTTCTAGCCATAGTATATGGTTTGCTAAATTCTCCCCCACCCGACACCAAATTGCCGTTTATGCTTCAATGGGAGGCTGATTTCCACATGGAGATGTCCCTAGAGGAATGGAGGGAGTGCTGCGATACCTTGAGTAGGGGGAGCTGGCAAGTGACTCTTACTGAGACGTCACTGAAAATATTACATAGGACGTTTTATGTCCCCACGAGAATACATTCCATTTTCCCCAGTGCTTCTCCCTTATGTTTTAGGGGTTGTGCCGATAGGGGAACCATGCTTCACGTGTGGTGGACCTGTCCTCTCGCTAAAGCTTTCTGGACTTCTGTTCTTTCTATTCTTCGCTCTGTTCTTTCTTTTCGCTGTCCCCTCCAACCTGCTTTTTGTCTCCTCGGCAGACGGCCGCGCAGGATGCCCAACAGCCAGTTTAGATTAGCGCAATTCATACTACTGGCTGCGCGGATTCATATAGCAACATGCTGGAAGAGCCCAGTCCTGTCTAGGGTAGTTGATAGAGTTAACGATATTCTGATCTTCGAAAAAATTTACGCGGTTCGCGCCGACATGATGGCCTTCTATGAGAGGGTTTGGTCTCCCTGGATGTCGTCACCCTATTGTCCGGAGATTCGCCATACCTTATCTCTAACGTAATCATTGACAACACCCCTACTGTTTTATTAACCTGCTGCCTGTTTACATCCATACATGTCTGACCCATGGACTTGTTTATTTTCCTTTTTCCTTTTGTTTATTTGATTCTGCCTTATTGTTGATTCGGGCTGCGCCCTGATACTTTTGCTTTACTCTGGTATTGCTACCTTATTGCCTAATTCAATAAAATTGGTTTGTTTGACACTAAAGAGACCAGGAAAGTAGGGTCTTCCTCGCCCTCACTGTCAGAGGCATATGCCTCCTCCACTGAAAATGCCCTGCGATCCATTGCTCAACACTTATGGGAGGGTGTGTGTGGGTGTTTTACTTTGTATATGTGTGTGTGTGGGGGGGGGGGGGGGTGTTGTGGTTCGTGGCTTGGGGCTGAATTGGATTTGGCTCCAACGGTTTTACAACCAGTTAAAATCTGCAGACCATGCATCTGAGATACAAAATGGCTGAGACCATGCTGGCTAGTGAATACAATATATTCACACAGACCGCAGATATTTAACTAGCTGTATCCCCGGAGACCAAATGCATTCATAAACACCCCAGAGACCAACCTATTTAGGAGTTATATCCTAGTATCCAATGCACAAATCAACACTACACACCCAAATACTGGCAGAAATAAAGATGTTTAATACACAATTGAAAACTAAACACACTCTAACTAAAAGAGAGAAAAGATAGCTAGAAACTTAAATCCGCAGTGTAAGTACACATATACAACAAATATAGTAGAAAACACTATCTGTTGGCTATTTGAGTGGATTTTCCTTAAAAGATACACACATATATATATATATATATATATATATATATATATATATAAAACACACAAAAGAATATTACTGGGAATACTTAGCTTCGGGACTCTTTACAGCAAGTATGAAAATGGAAAAGGCTGCAGTCCTTTGTCTCAGGATAAAGGCCCAACAGGAAGTTGAATGGCCAGGTGTCACACCAGGAAGTTGAATGGCCAGCTGTGTTGGTATCCAGCCCCACAAGAGAAAGAGCCCTTGGTCTCCTTTGAATGGGCTGTTTATTATGTTGTCTCCGCCCCTATCCAACCCCCAGGTGGTCTGTCTAATGTTACAAAAGCCCCTGTAAGCATGCCTTGGAGACCCCTACTATAAAGATGATCCTCCATATTTTCTTTTGTCTAAACTCCATGCGGTTTTCTTGGTCTAGTCATTTTCATGTCCATAACAGGGGGGGGGTTCTTCGTTATCCCTACCCTAACCCACCCCTATCAAAAAAAAAGAAATAAAAAAGGGCAAAAAAAGTAAAGGGTGTACTTCTAGTGCAAAAAACCCTGCACCATATTGTGGATAACTAAACAGTTGTGTGCACCATTGATTAAGGCTCAGTGGCGGCAGGAGGCACAGAAGACACCAAAAGGGGGGAAAAAATATAGCACCTGCCTGAACCCTTAAAAAAAATACTGAACAGTTATAGAATACTGTCAGAGGTCAGGACAGGCGCACACAGGGGGTACAGTCCGCCCACACAGCACGGACCTGCTGCTGGTGGCACAGACTGCAAATCCCCAAAAAAGGTGCTGAAAAATGAATGAAAAAAAAAAACGCCAAAAAAGCGTAGCACCTCAAAAAAACGCGGACTGGTTAGACAGTACTGATCAGCGGTGGGGTGGGCGATTCGCTAACAGTAGCCGGACGCTTTTTATAGGGAAAAGGGTCCGGCTATAGTTGACGAATAAAAAAAAGAAAAAAAAAAACTTACATCCCCGCAAAAAAATATGGGGGTAAGCCGTAGCACCCCAGTATGGGCTGTGGCACACAAAAAATACCTGCAGCCCACAGACAACGGGTGCTGCAAAAAGAAAAAAAAAATCTTTTTCTATTTAACTTTTTTTTATTATTTTTCATAAGCACACTGTCCCTGCCTAATATAAGCTTTCCCTGAGAGAACAAGGGGACAGGGCACTACAGGGGGGCCCTCTCTGGCACAAATAGGGGGAATCTGTTCACAGACTCTGCTCACCAACTACAAGCTGTTGGCGGGCAGAGCAGAGGTTTAAGGGGATATGGGGGCACTCGGGGGCAAGATCCCGCCAATACATTTGATTGGACGATCGTACCGATCGTCCAATCAAAGAGATGTGGGAGGAGCATAGCAGCTACCTCTCACAGCAACTTCAGGAGGGTGATGTGTGGCGTGTTTTACGCCACCCATCACCCTTTCAATTCCGGGTAATCGGGTCACCAGAGACCCGCAATGACCCAGAAACTCCGCATATCGCCAGACTGAATTGCCCGGCTATTCGCAGCGATCGCTGATTTGTGTGTGTGTGGTGGTGGGGGGGGGGGGGGTCTTGTCCTGATGGATTATGGGATGCCTGCTGAATGATTTCGGCTGTCGGAAGTGCCGAGGGCGTACAGCGTCCTTAAGTACCAGGGCGCAAAAGCTTACCTGTACGCCCTTGGTTCTTAACAAGTTAACTCTGCTGTGCAGAAAATTTTTAAGCTAACGCTTTACGGAATTCTCCACTGAATTCTGCTTTTGCTATGCTAGTTTGTTCTGTGTATCAATATCCAACAGCTGTACTGGTACTTATTTGATCCATCCTGCTTCCTAACAAGTATTTTGTTTCTTTTCTTTTGTAATTTTGGGTGGTAGTATTAGTTTTATCCAAGGCACTGCATATTCCAAATACAGTAAATATAATGTCATTCACTGGAGTTCTGATTCATAGGAGCTGAAACTAAAACATATTCTCTAACACATTCTCACAGTTTCAAACTATCTATGGTTGCTTTCAGGTAGATCAGGGGTCCTCAAACTTTTTAAACTGGGGGGGGGGGGGGGTGCAGTTCACGGTCCCTCAGACCGTTGGAGGGCCGGACTATAGATTAAAAAAAACATGAACAAATTCCTATGCACACTTATATATCTTATTAGTGGGCTACCCCCTTAAAGGGGTATTCCAGGCCAAAACTTTTTTTATATATCAACTGGCTCCGGAAAGTTAAACAGATTTGGAAATTACTTCTATTAAAAATCTTAATCCTTCCAATAGTTATTAGCTTCTGAAGTTGAGTTGTTGTTTTCTGTCTAACTGCTCTCTGATGACTCACGTCCCGGGAGCTGTGCAGTTCCTATGGGGATATTCTCCCATCATGCACAGCTCCCGGGACGTGACATCATCATTGAGCAGTTAGAAGACTTCAGAATCTAATAACTATTGGAAGGATTAAGATTTTTTAATAGAAGTAATTTACAAATCTGTTTAACTTTCCGGAGCCAGTTGATATATATAAAAAAAGGTTTTGCCTGGAATACCCCTTTAAGTACTCGGCACAGTTCCCCCCACATTAGGTTGTAGTTCCCCCACATGAGGTTGGCAGTATAGATCCCCCCCACATTAGGTTGTAGTTCCCACACATTAGGGTTGGCAGTACAGTTCCCCCACATTAGGTGCAGTACAATTCCCCCACATTAGGTGCAGTACAATTCCCCCACATTAGGTGCAGTACAATTCCCCCACATTAGGTGCAGTACACTTCCCCCACATTAGGTGCAGCATGTTCCCCACATTAGGCCGGACTATAGATAAAAAAACATGAACAAATTCCTATGCACACTTATATATCTTAAGTACACAGCACAGTTACCCCCACATTAGGTTGGCAGTATAGATCTCCCCACATTAGGTTGTAGTTCCCACACATTAGGGTTGGCAGTACAGTTCCCCCACATTAGGTGCAGTACAGTTCCCCCACATTAGGTGCAGTACAGTTCCCCCACATTAGGTGCAGTACAGTTCCCCCACATTAGGTGCAGTACAATTCCCCCACATTAGGTGCAGTACAGTTCCCCATATTTGGTGCAGTACAGTTCCCCCACATTTGGTGCAGTACAGCTCCCCCACATTTGGTGCAGTATAGCTCCCCCACATTAGGTGCAGTATAGCTCCCCCACATTAGGTGCAGTATAGCTCCCCCACATTAGGTGCAGTATAGCTCCCCCACATTAGGTGCAGTATAGCTCCCCCACATTAGGTGCAGTATAGTTCCCCCACATTAGGTGCAGCACATTAGGCCGGACTATAGATTAAAAAAACATGAAAAAAATTCCTATGCACACTTATATATCTTATTAGTGGACTACCCCTTTAAGTACACAGCACAGTTACCCCCACATTAGGTTGGCAGTATAGATCTCCCCACATTAGGTTGTAGTTCCCACACATTAGGGTTGGCAGTACAGTTCCCCCACATTAGGTGCAGTACAGTTCCCCCACATTAGGTGCAGTACAGTTCCCCCACATTAGGTGCAGTACAGTTCCCCCACATTAGGTGCAGTACAGTTCCCCCACATTAGGTGCAGTACAATTCCCCCACATTAGGTGCAGTACAGTTCCCCATATTTGGTGCAGTACAGTTCCCCCACATTTGGTGCAGTACAGCTCCCCCACATTTGGTGCAGTATAGCTCCCCCACATTAGGTGCAGTATAGCTCCCCCACATTAGGTGCAGTATAGCTCCCCCACATTAGGTGCAGTATAGCTCCCCCACATTAGGTGCAGTATAGCTCCCCCACATTAGGTGCAGTATAGTTCCCCCACATTAGGTGCAGCACATTAGGCCGGACTATAGATTAAAAAAACATGAAAAAAATTCCTATGCACACTTATATATCTTATTAGTGGACTACCCCTTTAAGTACACAGCACAGTTACCCCCACATTAGGTTGGCAGTATAGATCTCCCCACATTAGGTTGTAGTTCCCACACATTAGGGTTGGCAGTACAGTTCCCCCACATTAGGTGCAGTACAATTCCCCCATATTAGGTGCAGTACAGTTCCCCCACATTTGGTGCAGTACAGTTCCCCCACATTTGGTGCAGTACAGTTCCCCCACATTAGGTTCAGTACAGTTCCCCCACATTAGGTTCAGTACAGTTCCCCCACATTAGGTGCAGTATAGCTCCCCCACATTAGGTGCAGTATAGTTCCCCCACATTAGGTGCAGTATAGTTCCCCCACATTAGGTGCAGTATAGTTCCCCCACATTAGGTGCAGTATAGTTCCCCCCACATTAGGTGCAGTATAGTTCCCCCCCACATTAGGTGCAGTATAGTTCCCCCCCACATTAGGTGCAGTATAGTTCCCCCCCACATTAGGTGCAGTATAGTTCCCCCCCCCACATTAGGTGCAGTATAGTCCCCCCCCCCCACATTAGGTGCAGTATAGTTCCCCCCCCACATTAGGTGCAGTATAGTTCCCCCCCACATTAGGTGCAGTATAGTTCCCCCCCACATTAGGTGCAGTATAGTTCCCCCCCACATTAGGTGCAGTATAATTCCCCCACATTAGGTGCAGTATAGTTCCCCCCACATTAGGTGCAGCATGTTCCCCACATTAGGTGCAGTATAGCTCTCCCAACATTGAGTGCAGTATAGCTCCCCACATTAGGTGCAGTATAGCTCCCCCTACATTAGGTGCAGTATAGTTTCCCACATTAGGTGCAGTATAGTTCCCCCCACATTAGGTGCAGTATAGTTCCCCCCCACATTAGGTGCAGTATAGTTCCCCCCACATTAGGTGCAGTATAGTTCCCCCCACATTAGGTGCAGTATAGTTCCCCCCACATTAGGTGCAGTATAGTTTCCCCCCACATTAGGTGCAGTATAGTTTCCCCCCACATTAGGTGCAGTATAGTTCCCCCCCCACATTAGGTGCAGTATAGTTCCCCCCCACATTAGGTGCAGTATAGTTCCCCCCCCACATTAGGTGCAGTATAGTTCCCCCCCACATTAGGTGCAGTATAGTTCCCCCCCACATTAGGTGCAGTATAGTTCCCCCCCACATTAGGTGCAGTATAGTTCCTCCCCACATTAGGTGCAGTATAGTTCCTCTCCACATTAGGTGCAGTATAGTTCACCCCACATTAGGTGCAGTATAGTTCCCCCCCACAATAGGTGCAGTATAGTTCCCCCCCACATTAGGTGCAGTATAGTTCCTCCCCACATTAGGTGCAGTATAGTTCCTCCCCACATTAGGTGCAGTATAGTTCCCCCCACATTAGGTGCAGTATAGTTCCCCCCACATTAGGTGCAGTATAGTTCCCCCCACATTAGGTTCAGTATAGTTCCCCCACATTAGGTGCAGTATGTTCCCCCACATTAGGTGCAGTATGTTCCCCCACATTAGGTGCAGTATAGTTCCCCCACATTAGGTGCAGTATTGTTCCCCCACATTAGGTGCAGTATAATTCCCCCACATTAGGTGCAGTATAGTTCCCCCACATTAGGTGCAGCATGTTCCCCACATTAGGTGCAGCATGTTCCCCACATTAGGTGCAGTATAGCTCTCCCCACATTAAGTGCAGTATAGCTCCCCACATTAGGTGCAGTATAGCTCCCCCTACATTAGGTGCAGTATAGTTTCCCACATTAGGTGCAGTATAGCTCCCCACATTAGGTGCAGTATGTTTCCCCACGGACACACAGCCTCCAGCTATACAGTGTATGGCTGGAGGTTGTATGCCTGTTTTCTGCCCCACTTCAGTGGTCGGAGCACCGAAGCTGACGTGCCGCTAGTAAAATTTACCAAGCTGCATTCTGGAGCATGCTGCTACTCCGGTACCCATGTCCTTCTTTAAGTCCCTCCACTCGCTTTTACCTTCTTTTATCTGGGGCAATTCCCGGTCTAAATTGAAGTTGGTAACCTTGCAGCGCATGAAGGCCCGGGCGGGTTATGCCCTCCCGGACTTCCAGGCGTACTACTTGGCTGGACAATTGAGGCTGCTTCGCTCATGGGTCAGGGCGGAGCCACTACCCAACTCGGAACACCACCTTGCCCATTATGCTCATCAGACCCATTTAAGGGCCTGGTTGGACAGGCCTTCCTCTGGGAGCGGTAGACTCTTACCTTTACATCGCCTGGTGTGGACGACGGTCAAGAAGCTTCATGACTTTACGGACGTAGCGACTGACCTTCCGCTTTGGGATGCCCCATATCTGACGCACTTGACAGCTGACTTAGACCCGACCTTTTGGAAATCCCATGGCATTAGAGAATTGTCTCACCTGTACTCGGATAATATTCTTTCTTCCTTCACCCAGTTACAAGGGAAATTCGACCTACCTAGAACGGCTTTTTATAAATACCTGCAGTTGCGCCACGCCTTATTGACTCAATTCCCCCCGTCCACCACTAAAATCTCTGATTACCCACTGATAGGAGTTATCAGGTCTCAAGGTCCTGGGGGGTTGGTTTCTGTTCTTTACGCTCATATTATTGAAATTAAGCATGCTCGGGCACCTCTCCCTGCGGAAGCATACTGGAGATCCCATATCCCTGGTTTGACTGAGGAACAGTGGAGGGAGGTCCAATCGTCTCACACACTGGTGTCCCCCGCTGCGAATAATAAGATTACCCAACTCTACATTATTCATAGTTGCTATCTCACACCGATTAGACTGCATCGAATGGGTAGGACACAGAGTGACCAGTGCCACAGGTGTAGCTCTCCCAGGGCAGATTTATGGCATCTTATTTGGTCTTGCCCCTATGTGTGTTATTTTTGGAAGGAGGTCACATCCTTTCTCTCCTTATTATTAGGTAGAACTGTCCCTCGTATGCCCCTGTTTTGTCTGTTCGGTATTATTGATGAAGACAGTTGGCCTTATTTCACTAGAGTTTTGCTAAGAGAATCACTGTTCATGGCCCGTAAGGCCATAGCTTTGAGGTGGATGGATCCTAGACCTCCTAATGTGTCTATGTGGAAGAGATTGATAAACAATGTATTACCATTTGAACGCTTGGTATATAAACATAGGAAATGCGAAGCAAAGTTTGATAAGGTGTGGGGTGTGTGGTGCGCTTCTACTGATACTCTGTTTACAGCCCACGACTACTATACATCTAGGGACGCATTGCTGCCTCGCACTCCACCCTGAGACAATTGTTGATTGTTGTCTACCTGGGGACCCTCCCTTTGATCCCCCCCTCTATTCCTTCCCCTCTTCGTTCTATTTTTCCTTTTTAGTGCTTTCCCCTTCCCCCCTTTGGCCCTCCCTGTTTCCCCCTTCCCCTTTATACTTTTTTTGTTTTGTTTAATCCTGCGCTAACTGATTCTTTCGTTTTCCTTACTCCCCCCGTCCAACCCCCCCCCCCATCTCTTTTTGTTTTGACAGTGGCAGTGGCTTGCGGATAGTGCCCATAGTGATTCCCATCTGATATATACGATACATTGGTTTTACTATGTCACGGAGCACTCCTACGTTTTATTTACACAGCACCTGACCGCTGTACTATGCTTTTATCCCGATATATATCATTGCCTCCCCTGCGTGGGAATTTTGTCGTGTGTAAGCATGGCTTGTGCGGAGCCATATGTTTTGGTTTTACTGTTTTGTTATCTTTATTTCCTGTTTAATAAAACGAATTAAAAAAAAAAAAAAAATTACCAAGCTGGCCAGCGCACGTCCTGATCATTGCTCCGCTCCTCTGCGCTCCGTGGGTAGATCATATCCACTATGGGCAAAGCAGTGCACTTAGGGGCTAGGGAATACCCCAGTGCACCAAACATGCTCATTAGTATGTTACTGTTTCCATCCATATCTCCTTAATGGCACAATGTGTGGGAAAAATAAAAATACTGTTGTGATTACTGTCACCTGCAACCCTGATGTCAGTTTCCCTTTAAGTGTATTAAAAAAGGGTTTTGTTCAAAAGGGGTTATCCACCATAATGGGCATGCATAGGAAGGGTCCATGCTTGTCTTGGGGCTAAATGGCTGTGTTGTGAATCCACCATAAAACTGCTTCTTCCTTTTTTTTTTATGGCTGTTTCCTGTTTGAGTTCCCTCCCTCCAACTACAAGTCCCAGGATCCCTTGTTTGTAAGTGTGAGGTCACTTTTCTACCTCCCACACATCAGCCACCCCACCCACTGCAGTACACCTGAACTACAATTTTCTGCAGCCCTATGGAGAATGATCTCCTTCCTATCTAGCAGTCACTCCACTGATTGAAGCTGACATGCTCTCTGACAAGTAATGTAATGTCACTGGCTGCACTACAACCTAGGAAAACCTGAAACGACACTCATTTTGTATTCTGTTAAAAATAAACATCGGGGCAAAGATCACATAAGACTTGCGAGACCGTCCATCAAACACAGGTACGGACACTATATCATGAACCACACCAATTTTAAAGCCGCTGTAACACAGTCAAATAAAATAAAATCCTGGAATTTAAGTTTTAAAACATATTTTTAATGTGTCATCTTTTAAATAATTCTCTTTATGTATAATGTGTTCCTTGATATGTTTTCCTTTTGTAAAGGTACAGAATCTGAGGAAACAGAATCAGAAACTGAAGAAAAAAATGAAACTATATCTTCAATTGACCTAAAGTTTACCAGCAAAAATATAGGAAATTCCAAAACAGCTATAGATGCAATTGAAGTGGAGACCGTTCATCAGTCCGAAAAAGAAAAGATAATTGATAAACCACTGAAATTAAGCAAGACTAAGTCATCAAAAGAGCACAGCCAAGAATTTGAAGTAGAAGTAAGTGACGATGATCTTTGGTGTCGTCGCAGAAGTGAGCGAATCTTTCTCAGTGGTGTAATCACTTCTCCATCTGTATCGACTGAGGTCACCACAACTACAACACCTGTGTCTAAAATTCGTTGCAGCAAGATGACTAGCTCTAAGAAGAGAAAAGAACAAAGAGACAACTGTAAGGTATGTTACCTTACTACCACTGGCCATTTAATCAGTGAATACCACCAATAATGTAATGTCTGCAGGATGTTCCTGCCAATACATCTTATTTTATTGTTTTCCCTAAATTAAGGAATATATAGACTTGACCATTCAGGAAATAATTAAATCATGTACTTCCAGTACTCATCAGCTGCTCCACAGGAAGTTGTATAGTTCTTTTCTGTCTGATCACAGTGCTCTCTGCTGACACCTCTGTCCATGTCAGGAACTGTCCAGAGCAGGAGCAAATCCCCATTTGAGAAACCTTGGCGTTGGTGTGCGGGCTCTGGTATGTCCTTCATATAAGGATATACTGGCGAATGTCTCAATTTTAACATCAGTGTTGAGGGATAGCCAATGTCCTTGTATTCATCAACCACAGTAGTGCACCCATACTCTTGTATTGTGTGTGTATATATATATATATATATATATATATATATATATAAATGCGCTGGCGGGGGTATATATATATATATATATACACATATATACACACGCTGGTCGGGGGTCATATCTTTATTAATGTGCCGGTGGGGGATATATATACAGTACAGACCAAAAGTTTGGACACACCTTCTCATTCAAAGAGTTTTCTTTATTTTCATGACTATGAAAATTGTTGATTCTCACTGAAGGCATCAAAACTAGGAATTAGCATGTGGAATTTTATATATATATATATATATATATATATATATATATATATATAACAAAAAAGTGTGAAACAACTGAAAATATGTCATATTCTAGGTTCTTCAAAGTAGCCACCTTTTGCTTTGATTCCTGCTTTGCACACTCTTGGCATTCTCTTGATGAGCTTCAAGAGGTAGTCACCTGAAATGGTCTTCCAACAGTCTTGAAGGAGTTCTCAGAGATGCTTAGCACTTGTTGGCCCTTTTGCCTTCATTGGGTTCAGGTCTGGTGACTGTGGAGGCAAGGTCATCTGGTGCAGCACCCCATCACTCTCCTTCTTGGTCAAATAGCCCTTACATAGCCTGGAGGTGTGTTTGGGGTCATTGTCCTGTTGAAAAATAAAGGATGATCCAACTAAACGCAAACCGGATGGAATAGAATGCCGCTGCAAGATGCTGTGGTAGCCATGCTGGTTCAGTATGCCTTCAATTTTGAATAAATCCCCAACAGTGTCACCAGCAAAGCATCCCCCCACCATCACACCTACTCCTCCATGCTTCACGGTGGAAACCAGGCATGTAGAGTCCATCCGTTCACATTTTCTGCGTCGCACAAAGACACGGTGGTTGGAACCAAAGATCTAAAATTTGGACTCATCAGACCAAAGCACAGATTTCCACTGGTCTAATGTCCATTCCTTGTGTTCTTTAGCCTCTTCTGCTTGTTGCCTGTCCTTAGCAGTGGTTTCCTAGCAGATATTCTACCATGAAGGCCTGAATTATACAGTCTCCACCCAACAGTTGTTCTAGAGATGTGTCTGCTGCTAGAACTCTGTGTGGCATTGACCTGGTCTCTAATCTGAGCTGCTGTTAACCTGCGATTTCTGAGGCTGGTGACTTGGATGAACTTATCCTCGGCAGCAGAGGTGACTCTTGGTCTTCCTTTCCTGGGGCGGTCCGCATGTGAGCCAGTTTCTTTGTAGCTCTTGATGGTTTTTGTGACTGCACTTGGGGACACTTTCCACCTAGAATATGACATATTTTCAGTTGTTTCACACTTTTTTGTTATGTCTATAATTCCACATATGTTAATTCATAGTTTTGATGCGTTCAGTGTGAATCTACAATTTTCATAGTCATGAAAATAAAGAAAACTCTTTGAATGAGAAGGTGTGTCCAAACTTTTGGTTTGTTCTGTGTATATATATATATATATATATATATGCGTTGGTGGGGGTCATATCTTTATTAAACCGCTGCAGGGGGCATATTATAAATGCGCTGGGGGGCTAGATATATAGGCTATATGTCTGCCCTCCCTGCAGCGATATATATCTTTCCCCCCGCAGCGCTTTTAATATAAATATGGTCCCGCTGCCACTCACAATGTTCATTTTAAAAACCCCGTTGTGAGTCCTGAATGGCTCCTCAGTACTGGCCATTCAGGGCTCCCCGCGGGGGATTTAAAAATGAAAGTTAAAACACATGATACATTGCAGGGTTGCGATTAGAGATGAGCGAACTTACAGTAAATTCGATTCGTCACGAACTTCTCAGCTCGGCGGTTGTTGACTTTTCCTGCATAAATTAGTTCAGCTTTCCGGTACTCCGGTGGGCTGGAAAAGGTGGATACAGTCCTAGAAAAGAGTCTCCTAGGACTGTATCCACCTTTTCCAGCCCACCGGAGCACCTGAAAGCTGAACTAATTTATGCAGGAAAAGTCAGCAACCACCGAGCTGAGAAGTTCGTGACAAATCGAATTTACTGTAAATTGGCTCAGCTCTAATAACTGCCGAGCCGAGAAGTTTGTGACGAATCAAATTTACTGTAAGTTAGCTCATCTCTAGTTGTGATCCATGCCGCCCGCTCCTCTGTATAACCCTTTAAGGACGCAGAGTTTTTCCGTCTTTGCATTTTCATTTTTTTCTTCATCACCTTCTAAAAATCATATTGCTTTCAATTTTGCACATAAAATTCCATACGATGGCTTATTTTTTGCACCACTAATTCTACTTTGCAGTGACATTAGTCATTTTACCCAAAAATCCACGGCGAAACGGAAAAAAAGTTCATTGTGCGACAAAATTGAAGAAAAAATTTCATTTTTACGCAGTGCATTTTTCGCTAAAAATAACACCTTATGTTTATTCTGTAGGTCCATACGGTTAAAATGATACCCTACTTATATAGGTTGGATATTGTCGTACTTCGGAAAAAAAATCATAACTACATGCAGGAAAATTTATATGTTAAAAATTCTCATCTTCTAAACCCTATAACTTTTTAATTTTTCCGCGTATGAGGACAAATTTTTTGCGCTGTGTTCTGAAGTTTTTAACGGTACCAATTTTGTATTGATCGTACTTTTTGATCGCTTTTTACTAATTTATTCATGATATAAAAAGTGACCAAAAACACGCTATTTTGGACTTTGGAATTTTTTGGCGCGTACGCCATTGACCGTGTGATTTAATTAACGATATATTTTTATAGTTCGGACATTTTCACATGCGGCGATACCACATATGTTTATTTTTATTTACACTTTTTTTTATGGGAAAAGGGGGTGATTCAAACTTTTATTAGGGAAGGGGTTAAAGGACCTTTTGTTAATTTTTTTTTTTACTTTTTTTTTTTTTTGCAGTGCTATAGCTCCCATAGGAAGCTATAGCACTGCACACACTGATCTCTTATGCTGATCCCTGCAAAGCCATAGCTTTGCATGGATCAGCGAGATAGGTGCTCGATTTCTTCAGGCTGTAGCTCAGGTTTGGAGCAATAAAACCCAGATCGGACGCGGCGGAGATAGGTAAGGGGACCTCCACTTGCGTCCTAGCTGATCAGGACATTGCGATTTTATCGCAATGTTTCGATCAGCCCGACTTAGCTGCGTGGAAGCGTTTACTTTCACTTTCAGATGCGGCGGTCAACTTTGATCGCCGCGTCTGAAGGGTTAATAGCTGTTAACCCACGGTCCCGGCTATGAATAGCAGCTGGGACCGACCCGGTATGATGACCCGGTATGCCTGTTGTTTTGACAGGCTTTACTCAGCCGTTAGCACCCGTTATTTGATCCGTTATTATACATCTGTTTTTACACTGAAAATGGATGTTTAATAACAGATGAATGAAAGGAGCCTAAAACATGTAGAAATAAAGAACCCTTTTTTTCTTCATATTTTTGTTTGCTGTGACAATCTGTTATACAAAGATATATATACAGTTCATAGTGAAAGTATTCTGCCCCCTTGAACTTTTCAATCTTTTGCCACATTTCAGGCTTCAAACATAGATATAAAACTGTAAATTTTTTGTGAAGAATCAACAACATGTGGGACACAATCATGAAGTGGAACGAAATTTATTGGATGTTTCAAACTTTGTTAACAAATAAAAAAACTGAAAAATTGGGCGTGCAAAATTATTCAGCCCCTTTACTTTCAGTGCAGCAAACTCTCTCCAGAAGTTCAGTGAGGATCTCTGAATGATCCAATGTTGACCTAAATGACTAATGATGATAAATAGAATCCACCTGTGTGTAATCAAGTCTCCGTATAAATGCACCTGCACTGTGATAGTCTGAGGTCTATTTAAAGTGCAGAGAGCATCATGAAGAACAAGGAACAAACCAGGCAGGTCCGAGATACTGTTGTGGAGAAGTTTAAAGCCGGTTTTGGATGCAAAAAGATTTCCCAAGCTTTAAACAACCCAAGGAGCACTGTGCAAGTGATAATATTGAAATGGAAGGAGTATCAGACCACTGCAAATCTACGAAGACCTGGCCGTCACTCTAAACTTTCAGCTCATACAAGGAGAAGACGGATCAGAGATGCAGCCAAGAGGCCATGATCACTCTGGATGAACTGCAAAGATCTACAGCTGAGGTGGGACACTCTGTCCATAGGACAACAATCAGTCGTATACTGCACAAATCTGGCCTTTATGGAAGAGTGGCAAGAAGAAAGCCATTTCTTAAAGATATCCATAAAAAAGTGTTGTTTAAAGTTTGCCACAAGCCACCTGGGAGACACACCAAACATGTGGAAGAAGGTGCTCTGGTCAGATGAAACCAAAATCAAACTTTTTGGCAACAATGCAAAACGTTATGTTTGGTGTAAAAGCAACACAGCTCATCACCCTGAACACATCATCCCCACTGTCAAACATGGTGGTGGCAGCATCATGGTTTGGGCTTGCTTTTCTTCAGCAGGGACGGGGAAGATGGTTAAAATTGATAGGAAGATGGATGGAGCCAAATACAGGACCATTCTGGAAGAAAACCTGATGGAGTCTGCAAAAGACCTGAGATTGGGACGGAGATTTGTCTTCCAAAAAGACAATGATCCAAAACATAAAGCAAAATCTACAATGGAATGGTTCACAAATAAACATTTCCAGGTGTTAGAATGGCCAATCAGCCTATCAGTGGCCGTGACGGGACATTGCTGCGGCTGCTGATAGGCTGAGCGCATAGTGAAGTCACCGACCCGCAGGAAGTGGAAGAGTCCTGCACCGGAGAACGGGACGGCGATATCAGAACAACGGGGGATCGTAGGCAGGTAAGTGAAAGTTTATTATGTATAGTTTTACAGCCCGGGCACAGCGGGGGTTAAAAGTTTTAGCTTAGAGAACTCCTTTAAGGGGGCTGAATAATTTTGCACGCCCAATTTTTCAGTTTTTTATTTGTAAAAAAAAGTTTGAAATATCCAATAAATTTCATTTCACTTCATGATTGTGTCCCACTTGTTGATGCTTCACAAAAAATTACAGTTTTATATCTTTATGTTTGAAGCCTGAAATGTGGCAAAAGGTCGAAAAGTTCAAGGGGACTGAATACTTTCACTATGCACTATATATATATATATATATATATATATATATATATATACATACATATACATATATATATATATATATATATATATATATATATATATATATGTGCATACACGTTTCTATTTTATGGGAAAGAATAGGTGTTGGCGCATAAACTGTTGTAGGAGAAATCATGATTTTAATACCTGATCACATTTCACTTATAAAGGCAGCTTTATTTCACTGAAACAGAGAATGTGGTGCAGAAAGGGATGGCTCTCAGTTAATCTGTTCCACTTAAAGGGGGTATCCAGGGAAAAACTTTTTATATATATCAACTGGCTCCAGAAAGTTAAACAGATTTGTAAATTACTTCTATTAAAAAAATCTTAATCCTTTCAGTACTTATGAGCTTCTGAAGTTAAGGTTGTTTTTTTCTGTCTAAGTGCTCTCTGGTGACACGTGTCTTGGGAACCGCCCAGTTTAGAAGAGGTTTGCGTTGGGGATTTGCTTCAAAACTGCTCGGTTCCCGAGACACGTGTCATCAGAGAGCACTTAGACAGAAAAGAAGAATCTTAACTTCAGAAGCTCATAAGTACTGAAAGGATTAAGATTTTTTAATGGAAGTAATTTACAAATCTGTTTAACTTTCTGGAGCCAGTTGATAAAAAAAAAAAAGTTTTTCCCTGGATAGCCCCTTTAATCCACTTTACCCTATAGAGAGAGAGAGTGAGTCTCAGGGAGAGCCACCTAGGGGAGCTTTTAAAGATCAGGCTGGCCTTCTCAGGTGATGATTCACAGTCTGGAAGACAGACATACTGAGGTCTGTGAGGGCCTTATAAAGAAAGAGATTCTGCAGGAGTCCCTGGCTGGATCTTAACTATTAGCATTAATATCTGAATGGATCTTTGAGACCTTTTAATCATAATCCAGGTCAACCAACTGTTTTGTTTCCACACATAACCAATTCACATGTTTTGTATTTAAAATTATTTGGCCTCCTGGTCAGAAAACAGTCAGGAGCTTATGCCTCTGCTTTCATGCACCTCCAACACTTGATAGAAGTACATCGCCTCTTGGGAACAGGACATCTCTCCCTCTTGCATGGTTCTACTCCAACACCACAGGATACGTTTAAAGCTGGTTGACAGTGATGACTAAACCTCCATCAGCTGCTGCAGGGACAAGTGCTATAGCTCCCCACAATATTTGTTTTCTGGCCATGGACCCCAAATTTCTATATTTTGTTCTCTGAGCCACTTTTGCCTTTTGCCTTGTGACATGATGCTCTATCATGGTGGAAAAGACCTTGTTCATCAAAAAATTGCTCCTGAATTGTTAGAAGTTGCTCTTGGGAGTGTTCTGTATTCGTGGCAGTGTTCCTAAGCAAAGCTGTCAGTGAGCCCACTCCCTTGGATGAAAAGCAACTCCTCATATGAATTGTCTCAGGATGCCTCTTTACTGTTGACATAACATAGTAGCGCTCATCTTTTTTTTCTCCAGACAATAATTGTTCTAAATGTCCCAAGTAGTCTGAAGTGGGCTACTTCAATAAGTTTACACCACTCCTCTGCAGTCAAATCCCTTGAAAGTCAGTCTGTCCTTGATGTTTTAGTTTTTTTTGAGAGGTAGCTCCTTTGCAGCTCTTCTTGACACCAGGCCAGCCTTCAAAAGTCTTTGGCTCACTGTGAAAACAGATGCACTGAGACCTGCCTGTTGCCATTCCTGCAATAAACAACCTATAAGGGGTGACCCCCTTATGGGGACAACCCTCACTAGAACCCTCCCTATAAAATAATTACTTTATTTGGTATTAGTTAAAATATATGACCCCAAAAGAAAAGTTAAAATCTGCAGTGGTAGGGGAATGTTTATGATCAGGTATGAAGGAATTCACACACTAGGGGGTGTTCGGGGCAGCTGTGCATATATTGGATTCCACTCTATGGACCACTGGTGATTCCAGTGTCCACTAGTGCTCAGCTGTCCCTCACTCCTTTATTACTAGAGTTCCCCTGTACCACGCTAACTAAAACTTAGACCGTAGGCCTCCCCGACGTTTCAGTGACGAATCACCTTTGTCAAGGGTTGCGAGGCTACTGTGCTTCCAAACGCCCGACAGGTGTTTATAAAGGCTCTGGTGGCCGGTACTTCCTGTCCCTGGAGTGGCCAATCAGCGGGCGGGACCTCATATTCACGCTTCTCAGCGTGAATCTTGGCATGTGGCCGTTGTTTACTTCCTAAATCTCGCGAAAGCTCTATACTTAGTCCCGTACTTGCGCGTTGTTTCGCACATGCAGGAAAACTTCACCGTAGCACCAGTTCCAACCCGCTCTGCGCATGTCAGAGGGCTCCACTCCCGTGATGAGGTGAGTGGGTCTAAGTTGTTTGCAGTTGCCATGTGAACCGCTGAGTTAACTCTGCATGTGCCGGTCAAGCTGATCTCTAAGACTATGTCTGGTATGAGGTGGTAGTCAGTTCTATATGTGTGTGTCTGGCTGTTGTTGAGATCTGTATCTGGTGCAGGGTGGTGACTGTGGGCATTCCCGTAAAGGCCATCAGGAGAAGGCTCCATTACACAACCCTTCGGTTTATTTTAATACAGTAAAGGCCGGTATAGAGTGTTGTAATGATGACATAGGGGGGATGAGATGTATATACTGCAGTTCTTAAAACAGAATATGTAATGTAGTCAGCGGGCTCCTGGTATCTGTACAGGCTACACTCAACTACTGTTCACACAATTGAGTCAGGTAGATACGTGGTCCATTCCTGAGCTAGCTCTTTACTGTTGTTGAATCAATCCAATAGCTGAGCCCTCTTTAGGAGAAGGTCCGGGCACTTTCTGGACGTCCTTTGGCACCCTGAAGCCTTCTTCTCAGGAGTTGAATCTCCTTGAATTTTTTGATTATCAGTTAAATGGTAATATCTCCTTCCATATTATCACCAGGAGATGTTCCAGTCCACAGTGATGGCGAGGATATATAGTTTAAAAGTGCCCCCGCTGGCCCTGTAAGTAGTCCCCTGGGTGGGAGCTATACTCGACTAGTCCTACTGCGCTGTAATCACACTCTCTCAGCGTGATTGACAGCCCAGGCATAGCCTGCGTCATTGCTTTTCTCCGTCTACTTAGGGAGCAGAGTGGTGACTAAGGCTCACGGTCACATTGAGGGTGTGTGATTGCAGTGCAGCAGATGGGACTAGTTGAGTATAGCTCCCTGTATGGGTGCTACTAGGCATTAATTAACATGAATGATGCTAGGCAAACAAACAAAAAAATGCCATAATAGTGCACACCAAATAATGTACAAGATTATGCAAAAAAATTTTAACAATAAATGAATACAATTATAAGACACTACAATTAAAAGCATTAAATAGCTCAGGGAAAGTGAGTATGAAAAATCACAAGGGGGGCTCCTGGAGCAAAAGGAGTACATGTGACTCAAATAAGTAGCTGATACAAACAATAGGTAAGACAAGAGTTCTAAATAATAATGATATCATGTGAAAGATAACCTAATACCACAAATTATAATTCATAGATGATTTAGTATTGTGTAAGCGCCCACCAGAAATGCCAAATGAAGTAGTAATACATGAAAATACCGTATTTATCGGCGTATAACACGCACTTTTTAGGCTAAAATTTTTAGCCTAAAGTCTATGTGCGTGTTATACGCCGATACACCCCCAGGAAAGGCAGGGGGAGAGAGGCCGTCGCTGCCCGCTTCTCTCCCCCTGCCTTTCCTGGGGTCTAGAGCGCTGCTGCTGGCCCTTCTCTCCCCCTGGCTATCGGCGCCACTGCCCGTTCTGTCCCCCTGACTATCGGCGCCGATAGCCAGGGGGAGAGAAGCGGCGCCGACAGCCAGGGGGAGAGAAGGGCAGCGGCACCCATTGCCGGCGCCGCTGCCCCGTTGCCTCCCCCCATCCCCGGTGGCATAATTACCTGGGTCGGGTCCGCGCTGCTGCAGGCCTCCGGCGTGCATCCCCGACGTCGTTGCTTTGCAATGCACGGCGCGGCGCATGACGTCAGTGCGCCGCGCCGTGCATAGCAACGACGCAGGGGACGCGCGCCGGAGGCCTGCAGCAGCGCTGACCCGACCCAGGTAATTATGCCACCGGGGATGGGGGGGGGGGGGCAGCGGCGCCGGCAATGGGTGCCGCTGCCCCTTCTCTCCCCCTGGCTGTTGGCGCCGCTTCTCTCCCCCTGGCTATCGGCGCCGGCACCGATAGGGGGACAGAACGGGCAGTGGCGCCGATAGCCAGGGGGAGAGAAGGGCCAACAGCAGCGCTCTAGACCCCAGGAAAGGCAGGGGGAGAGAAGCGGGTAGCGACGGCCTCTCTCCCCCTGTCTTTCCTGGGGGTGTATCGGGGTATACACGCGCACACACGCACCCTCATTTTACCATGGATATTTGGGTAAAAAACTTTTTTTACCCAAATATCCTTGGTAAAATGAGGGTGCGTGTTATAGGACGATGCGTGGTATACCCCGATAAATACGGTACTTACGTGGTGTCGGACGGGGTAATGTGTAATTAACCCTTTCGTGACGCCAGGGCGTGGTATACCTATACACCACCCGAGGTAGGCCAGCTTTACCTGTGCCAAGCATGGGGCAAATAATCACTCCGACGCAAGGTTACAATTAACTGGCTTGCTTTACTGAGGGTGGAAAGATGGTACAATCCGTTACAGCTCAGATTAGCGTGAAGGAGATGCAGGGTAAACTTAGGGAAGCTTATCGGCTTGCTGGGACTTATAGTTGATAGTTCTGTATATGCCTGACTTGATTTGTATGCAGCCCATGCTATACTGGAGTTACTTTGGACTTGACTACTTGCTGGCCTTGACTTGTACAATATCCCAAAGACTTTAAGCTGACCGCAAGGCTTTGACTTTCACCTGGGTAGTGGGGTTAACTGGTAGTAGATGCATGGTTGCTGGACTAAGCCTCAGGCCTCTTTTCAGATCCACCTCACAGACTTCACATCTCACCAAACTGTACCTCAGCATAAGACTGAGACTGAACTCTAGCTACAGTATATAAGGGGGAAATTTTGAGAGATCCCATTGAATAGATAAGTCACATGTTCACCTCGGCATACTCCCCTAACAACAAGGTTCATAGCAACAGGATTCTTAAGGTAATAAGTGCATAGAAAATACAATACATTAACATTGCATAGATAACATTGCATTATATAGTGCATTATAGAGAGTCCTGAGGAGAAGTGGGTCCATGACGGACATTGAAGCAGCATCTGCCACAGAGGATGGGCAGGAGTCTAGAAGAACAGGTGATTCTGTACTGGGTCACAACACTTATATAGGCACTAATCAGGTGAAAGGAAAAGGTCAGAGGGAGGAAACACAAATACAGGTATTAAATGGTGAATGAATGCTCCCACTGGAAAACCATGCTTTCCATTGCCATTACACCTTCCTCAGGGAGCGCACATTCAATATTTGATAAAAATCCATGATCAATAATATGTTGTGCTAGTTTACCTTTCATATGTGACATCATTTTTAAGAATTATTGTCTTATCTGTTGTTTATTGGAGGGCAGTTGGGATATAGGCTATAATATCAGTTGCTTATTTAATGCACATGTACTCCTTTTGGTAAAGCTTCCTTGTGATTTTTCATGCTCACTTTTTCCAAGCTTTTCAAATGCTTTAATTGTAGTGTCTTGTAATTGTATCCCGTCCTATCCCGTCGTCCTATCCCGACCTCCTATCCAGACCTCCTATCTTGACCACCTATCCAGAACCTCCGACCCGACCTCCTATCCCGTCCTCCTATCCAGACCTCCTATCTTGACCACCTATCCAGAACCTCTGATCCCGACCTGCTATCCCGACCTCCTATCCCGACCTCCTATCCCATCCTCGTATCCTGTCCTTGTATCCCGTCCCCCTATCTCGACCTCCTATTGCGACCTCCTATCCCGACCTCCTATCCCGACCTCCTATCCCATCCTCGTATCCTGTCCTTGTATCCCGTCCCCCTATCTCGACCTCCTATCTCGACCTCCTATTGCGACCTCCTATCCCGACCTCCTATTCTGTCCTTGTATCCCGTCCTCGTAACCCGACCTCCTATCCCGACCTCGTATCGCGTCCTCCTATCCTGACCTCCTATCCAGACCTCCTATCTTGACCACCTATCCAGAACCTCCTATCCCGACCTCCTATCCCGACCTCCTATCCCATCCTCGTATCCTGTCCTTGTATCCCGTCCCCCTATCTCGACCTCCTATCCCAACCTCCTATCTCAACCTCTTATCTCAACCTCCTATCCTGTCCTCCTATCCCATCCTCGTATCCCGACCTCCTATCCCGACCTCCTATCCCGACCTCCTATCCCGACCTCCTATCCCGTTCTCATATTCCGTTCTCATATCCCGTCCTCCTATCTCGACCTCATATCCCGACCCGTAATTTGTGTACCAGGTATTGAAATATCTCCAGCCGTACGGACGTTATGTGGGAACATACATTTCCCATTGATTTGCATGGGACTTTATACGAAAACCCGACCCTCACAAATTGGTGTAGTTAAGGGTTAAATTATCCAGACCTCCTATCTCGACCACCTATCTCGACCTCCTATCCCGACCTCCTATCCAGACCTCCTATATCGACCACCTATCCAGAACCTCTGACCCCGACCTCCTATCCCAACCTTGTATCCTGTTCTTGTATTCCGTCCCCCTATCTCAACCTCCTATCTCAACCTCCTATCTCGACCTCCTATCTCGACCTCCTATCACGTCGTCCTATCCCGACCTCCTATCCAGACCTCCTATCTCGACCACCTGTCCAGAACCTCCTATCTCGACCTCCTATCTCGACCTCCTATCTCGACCTCCTATCTCGACCTCCTATCTCGACCTCCTATCTCGACCTCATATCTCGACCTCCTATCTCGACCTCCTATCTCGACCTCCTATCTCGACCTCCTATCCCGACCTCCTATCCCGACCTCCTATCCCGACCTCCTATCCCGACCTCCTATCCAGACCTCCTATCTTGACCACCTATCCAGAACCTCCGACCCCGACCTCCTATCCCGACCTCCTATCCCATCCTTGTATCCTGTCCTTGTATCCTGTCCTTGTATCTCGACCTCCTATCCCGACCTCCTATCCCGACCTCCTATCCCGACCTCGTATCCCGACCTCCTATCCCGACCTCCTATCCTGACCTCCTATCCCGACCTCCTATCCCGACCTCCTATCCCGACCTCCTATTCCGACCTCCTATCCAGATCTCCTATCTTGACCACCTATCCCGACCTCCTATCCCGACCTCCTATCCCGACCTCCTATCCCATCCTCGTATCCCGTCCCCCTATCTCGACCTCCTATCCTGACCTCCTATCCCAACCTCGTATCTCAACCTCCTATCCTGTCCTAACCCGTCCTTGTATCCCGTCCTCCTATCCCATCCTCCTATCCCGTCCTCCTATCCCGTCCTCCTATCCCGTCCTCCTATCCCGACCTCATATCCCGTTCTCATATCCTGTCCTCCTATCTCGACCTTCTATCCCGACCTTCTATCCCGACCTCATATCCCGTCCTCATATCCCGACCCGTAATTTGTGTACCAGGTATTGAAATATCTCCAGCCGTACGGACGTTATGTGGGAACATACATTTCTCATTGATTTGCATGGGACTTTATACGAAAACCCGATCCTCACAAATTGGTGTAGTTATGGGTTAAATTAACTATCCTATATTTTAAGTGGACATATAAGTAACATGTAACCATGTATTATTGAAATATCTCCAGCCGTTTGGAAGTTATGCAGTAACATATATTTCCTATAGACTTGTATGGGACTTTAAACAAAAATCCTGACCCTGGCAAATGGTGGTCAGTAAGGGTTAAATTACATATCCTATGTTTGTTGATGACATATAAGTAACATGTGCCAAGTTTCATGTTAATATCTTTAGCCGTTTGGACGTGATGCTGGAAGATACACACACACACACATACACACACATTGAGTTTTATATATATACTAGCGGAGTACCCGGCGTTGCCCAGTTTTTCCTTCCTCATCCTTGTTGGGGAGGAAAATCAACAAAGGAGGAAGCTTTTGACTTCAAATCCCATCCCCATATATTGTTGTCATATCCCAACCCCATATCCCGTCCTCATGCCCCTACCTCCTATCCCAACCTCCTATCAAGTCCTCCTATCCCATCCTCCTATCTAGACCTCCTATCCCGGTCTCCTATCCCGTCCTCCTATCCCGTCCTCCTATCCCGTCGTCCTATGCCGACCTCCTATGCCGACCTCCTATGCCGACCTCCTATGCCGACCTCCTATGCCGACCTCCTATGCCGACCTCCTATGCCGACCTCCTATGCCGACCTCCTATGCCGACCTCCGATCCCGTCCTCCTTTCCCGTCCTCCTATCCCGTCCTCCTATCTCAACCCCGTATCCCGACCTCCTATCCCAACCTCCTATCACGTCCTCCTATCTCGACCTCCTATCCCGACCTCCTATCTCGACCTCCAATCCCGTCCTCCTATCTCCCCCTCCTATCTACACCTCATATCCCGTCCTCATATCCCAACCATCCCGTCCTCCTATCTTGACCTCCTATCTCGACCTCCCATCCCGTCCTCATATCCCGACCCGTAATATGTGTACCAGGTATTGAAAAATCTCCAGCCGTACAGAAGTTGTGTGCGAACATACATTTCCCATTGATTTGCATGGGACTTAAAAAAAAAAAACCAACCCTCACAAATGGGGGTAGTTAAGGGTTAAATTAACTATCCTATATTTTAAGTGGACATATAAGTAACATGTGACCAAGTATTATCGAAATATCTCCAGCTGTTTGGAAGTTATGCAGTAACATGTATTTCCCATAGACTTGTATAGTTTAACCCCTTAAGGACACATGACGTTCTCATACGTCTCCATTTCCGAGTCCTTAAGGACACATGACGTATGAGAACGTCATGTGCTTTACCGGCCCCCCGCAGCCATCTGGAGCGGAGCCGGTGCCCGATGCCTGCTGAAATCATCCAGCAGGCATCAGGGTATATCGCCCAGGGGGGTCATGATGACCCCCCATGTCGGTGATGGCCGCAGATCGCTGGACAATTCCGGGTCAATCGGGTCTCCAATTACTGGCTGAACAGCCATAGCCAGCAGGGGTGAGGTGGCACTGGTGCCACCTCACGATCGCCCTGATTCGTCAGCCGGCCGACCAATCAGGGCGCCTGCTGCGGGTGTCACTCTCGCAACCCGCTCCGCCCCTCTTCCGGAGGACGTGAGCGGGTGCGGGAAGAAGACCCCGGGTGCTGGGGACCCCGATCCCCGGCGTCCCTGTTGGGATCGGGGCCCCAGGAGCGACGGCGGCGGCGAGGGACTGACCTGCGCGGCGGCGTGGAGCAGCAGCAGTAGGAGGTGAGTGACAGCCTCCTGCTGTTGCTTAGCAACAGCTCCCAGTATGCAAAAAGGGCATGCTGGGAGCTGTAGTTATGCAACAGCAGGAGGCAGACCACCACAACTCCCAGCATTCCCTTATGGGCTTGCTGGGACTTATAGTTTTGCAACAGCTGGAGGCACATTTTTTCTATGGAAAAATGTACCTTCAGCTGTTGTATAACTACAACTCCCAGCTTGCACAATCAGCTAAAGTGCATGCTGGGAGTTGTAGTGGTGCATCTGCTGGTTGCATAACTACAACTCCCAGCATGCCCGTCTGTCGGTGACTGCTGAGAGTTGTAGTTTTGCAACAGCTGAAGGCACACTGAGTTAAGTAGCAAACCAGTGTGTCTCCAGCTGTTGCATAACTACAATCCCCAGCATCCCCAGCCAAAGTAGTATGCCTCCAGCTGTCGCATAACTACAAGACCCAGCATGCCCTTCCGCTGTCCGTACATGCTGGGGGTTGTAGCTTTTGCAACAGCTGAAGGCACACTGGTTGCAAAACACTGAGATTGTTACCAAACTCAGTGTTTCACAACCAGTGTGCCTCCAGCTGTTGCAAAACTACAACTCCCAGCATGCACTGATAGACCGTACATGCTGGGAGTTGTAGTTTTGCAACAGCTGGATGTTTCTCCCCCCCCCCCCCCAATGTGAATGTACAGGGTAAACTCACATGGGCAAAGGTTTACAGTAAGTTTTCGGCTGCAAGTTTGAGCTGCGGCAAATTTTCTGCCGCAGCTCAAACTGCCAGCGAGAAACTACTGTGAACCTCCGCCCGTGCGACTATACCCTAAAAACACTACACTACACTAACACAAAATATAATAAAAAGTAAAAAACACTACATATACACATACCCCTACACAGCCCCCCTCCCCAATAAAAATGAAAAACGTCTGGTACGCCACTGTTTCCAAAACGGAGCCTCCAGTGGTTGCAAAACTACAACTCCCAGCATGCACTGATAGACCGTACTTTCTAGGAGTTGTAGTTTTGCAACAGCTGGATGTTTCTCCCCCCCAATGTGAACGTACAGGGTACACTCACATGGTCGGAGGTTTACAGTAAGTATCCGGCTGCAAGTTTGAGCTGCGGCAAATTTTCTGCCGCAGCTCAAACTGCCAGCGAGAAACTACTGTGAACCCCCACCCGTGCGACTGTACCCTAAAAACACTACACTACACTAACACAAAATAAAATAAAAAGTAAAAAACAATACATATACACATACCCCTACACAGCCCCCCTCCCCTCCCCAATAAAAATGAAAAACGTCTGGTACGCCACTGTTTCCAAAACGGAGCCTCCAGCTGTTGCAAAACAACTACTCCCAGTATTGCCAGATAGCCACTGACTGTCTAGGCATGCTGGGAGTTTTACAACAGCTGGAGGCACCCTGTTTGGGAATCACTGGCGTAGAATACCCCTATGTCCACCCCTATGCAAGTCCCTAATTTAGGCCTCAAATGCGCATGGCACTCTCACTTTGGAGCCCTGTCGTATTTCAAGGCAACAGTTTAGGGTCACATATGGGGTATCGCCGTACTCGGGAAAAATTGTGTTACAAATTTTTCTGCTATTACCCTTTTTAAAAATGTTAAATTTTAGGTTGTTCTGGCACCATAGGCGCTTCCTAAATGCGGCATGCCCCCAGAGCAAAATTTGCTTTCAAAAAGCCAAATGTGACTCCTTCTCTTCTGAGACCTATAGTGCGCCAGCAGAGCAATTTTCACCCCCATATGGGGTGTTTTCTGTATCGGGAGAAATTGGGCTTCAAATTTTGGGGGGTATTTTCTGCTATTACCCTTTTTAAAAATGTAAAATTTTTGGGAAACCAAGCATTTTAGGTTAAAAAATATTTTTTTTTTACATATGCAAAAGTCGTGAATCACCTGTGGGGTATTAAGGTTCACTTTACCCCTTGTTACGTTCCCCGAGGGGTCTAGTTTCCAAAATGGTATGCCATGTGTTTTTTTTTTTTTTTGCTGTCCTGGCACCATAAAAACCATGACATGCCCCCCAAAAACCATTTGTCGCTCCTTCCCTTCTGAGCCCTCTACTGCGCCCGCCGACCACTTTATATAGACATATGAGGTATGTCCTTACTCGATAGAAATTGGGTTTCAAATACAAGTAAAAATTTTCTCCTTTTTACCCCTTGCAAAAATTAAAAAATTGGGTCTACAAGAACATGCGAGTGTAAAAAATGAAGATTTAGAATTTTCTCCTTCACTTTGCTGCTATTCCTGTGAAACACCTAAAGGGTTAATACACTTACTGAATATCATTTTGAATACTTTGGGGGGTGTAGTTTTTATAATGGGGTCTTTTATGGGGTATTTCTAATATGAAGACCCTTCAAATCCACTTCAAAACTGAACTGGTCCCTCAAAAATAGTGAGTTTGAAAATTTTGTGAAAAATTTCAAAATTGCTGCTGAACTTTGAAGCCCTCTGGTGTCTTCCAGAAGTAAAAACTCATAAATTTTATGATGAAACATAAAGTAGACATATTGTATATGTGAACCCAAAAAAAATATATTTTGAATATCCATTTTCCTTACAAGCAGAGAGCTTCAAAGTTAGAAAAATTCAAAATTTTCATTTTTTTCATCAAATTTGGGGATTTTTCACCAAGAAAGGTTGCAAGTTACCATAAAATTTTACCACTAAGTTAAAGTAGAATGTCACAAAAAATAATCTCGGAATCAGAATGATAACTAAAAGCATTCCAGAGTATTAATGTTTAAAGTGACAGTGGTCAGATTTGCAAAAAACGCTCTGGTCCTTAAGGTGTAAAATTGCCTGGTCCTTAAGGGGTTAAACATAAACTCTGCCCCTGGCAAATGGGGGTGAGTAAGGGTTAAGTTACCTATCCTATGTTTGTTGACATATAAGTAACATGTGTGCCAAGTTTCATTTTAATATCTTTAGCCATGTGGAAGTTTTTGTGGAATATACATACACACACACACACATGTTGAGTTTTATATATATAGACTAGCTGAATACCTGGCGTTGCCCAGTTTTTCCTTCCTAATCCTTGTTGGGGAGGAAAATAAACAAAGGAGGAAGCTTTTGACTTCATATCCCGTCCTCATATATTGTTGTCATATCCCAACCCCATATCTCATCCTCACATCCCGTCCTCACATCCCGTCCTCCTATCCCGTCCTCACATCCTGTCCTCCTATCCCGTCCTCCTATCTCGACCTTCTTATCTCTTCCTTCTATCCCGTCCTCCTATCTTGTCCTTCTATCCCGTCCTCCTATCCTGTCCTCCTATCCAGTCCTGTTATCTCGACCTCCTATCCTGACTTCCTATCCAGTTCTCATATCCCATCCTCCTATCCCATCCTCCTATCCCGACCTCCTATCCAGTCCATCTATCCCGACCTGCTATCTCGACCTCCTATCCCGTCCTCATATCCCGCCCTCCTATCTCGACCTAATATCCCGTCTTCCTATCCCGTCCTCCTATCCAGTCCATCTATCCTGACCTCCTATCCCGTCCTCCTATCTCGACCTAATATCCCGTCCTCCTATCCCGTCCTCCTATCCTGTTCTCCTATCCCGACCTCCTATCCTGTCCTGTAATATGTGAACCAGGTATTGAAATACCTCCAGCCGTACGGAAGTTATGTGGGAACTTTAAACAAAAACCCCGACCCTCACAAATGGGGGTAGTTAAGGGTTAAATTAACTATCCTATATTTTAAGTGGACATATAAGCAACATGTGACCAAGTATTATCAAAATATCTCCAGCCATTTGGAAGTTATGCAGTAACATATATTTCCCATTGACTTGTATGGGACATTAAACATAAACCCAGCCCCTGGCAAATGGGGGGGGAGTCAGGGTTAAATCACCTATCCTATGTTTGTTGTAGACATATTAGTAACATATGTGCCAAGTTTCATGTTAATATCTTTAGCCGTTTGGACGTGATGCTGGAACATACACACATACATACACACATACATACACACACACACGTTGAGTTTTATATATATATATATATATATATATATATATATATATATATATAGATTAGGGGAAGGATTATCAAACAGGAAAGACCAGGATTATCGAACAGTGTGTTGTCTTCCTGGCACTCAAGTTTGGCACATCGGGGATCAGGTTGACAGATTACTGGGAGGGGCTGGAGAAGACAAAGCCTTCATGGTGCACATTGGCATCAATGACATAGTTAGGGGTAGGCGAAGTGTCCTTTTAAATTATTTCAGGGACTTAGACAGTAAGCCTTAAAGGGTACTCTGTTATTAAAATTATTGTTAAATCAATCCCTGTTTTAGAGTTCTAAATAAATGTAATATGCTTTTATTATCTGTTCAGTCACGTTGTGCCACTTTCATGAGCCTTTTCTGGAGAGCAAGTGGTCCAAATCACATGGTCCTCTCCATCTCTAGTTCAGCTCCTGAGTTCACTGATCAGACGGAGACGGTTTCAGTGCTTGCTAGGGGGCCTGACTTGATGCTGCGTCTTCTGGTAAGAAGGTCCACTAGCACATCATTACTACATGCCTGACCTTACTTTGTTTTGACTAAGAAGCTGGGGCTGTGCATGGAGAGGCGGGTGCAGCATGAGGGAGACCAGACCCTGCAGCTCTCATCCCTGCATCCTAGCCCCTAAGAGAGAGCCTGGGCTTCTCACCGGATATGGTCAAGCAGGCTATCACACCACAGCAGCCGGGACTCCCGCAGCCAGAACCTGCTTGACCATATCCTGTGAAGAGCCCAGCCTTTTTAAGAGGCTAGGATGCAGGGAATGTGTGGGGTGCTGCACTTAGGGCCTGCTCTGCTGGTAATTTGAAAAAGAGTAGCAGAGATGCAGAAAGAGCCAGTCTCCCTCACGGTGCACCCACCTCTCCACGCACAGACCCTGCTACTGTACCCCCAGATTGCCGCTGATATCCTGGGCTGGCTCCTTCTCATGCCGCTGCTCCTTCTGCCCCTTAGCTCATCTAGTCCACAGCTCAGCAGTGGAGAGCAGCTTTCTGAGGGGCTAGAAAGAAGGGGCTGTGCGACGAAAAGCGCTAGTGCGGTCAGCAGTAAAGGATGTTTACACCACACCGAGAGGCAGTACAGAGCCCCATTGACTGCCGGCGGCGCACAGCCAAAAGAAAAAGCTATATGCAAACAAACTCATCGGAGCCACAGGAGATGGAAAGAATCGGCAGAATCGATACAAGTATGCATATTTAAAGGAGTTATCCACCATAAGGTGATTTTAGTACGTACCTTGTAGACAATAATGGACATGCTTAGGAAGGCTCTGCGCTTGTCTTAGGGATAAATGGCTATGTTGTGAGAGTACCATAACACTGTGGCTAGCTTTTTGTTAACTGGTATTTCCTGTTTGACTTTCTTTTTTGTACTACAAATCCCACAATTCCATTTTCCTCCCTCCCACACATCAGCCACTGAAACATAAATGAGCTGCAGACCTGTTGTTTTCAATCAAGGTGCTTACAGCTGTTGCATTAGTTGCAGATTTATCCCTCCACCCATTGAAGTAGACAGGCTCCCTGTCATCAGCTGACTAGTGAGTTAGGTCTCGGCCGCATTGCAAGCTGGGAAAAATCCGAGACAGCAGTCATTTTGTATGCTGTTAAAAATAAATATTGGAGTGAAAATCACAGAAGAATTGTGAGAAAACAGTCACACACAGGTACAAACACTATATTATGAACTACACTAACTTTACAGCCCCTGTAGCATAGTCAAATAAAAAAAAAATCCTGGAATACTCCTTTAAGGCATTCTTGAGGCTAGGCGTTTTTTTTTTTTTGCTAATAGTCGGATAACCCTTTTAAGGCAAGGACCTCAACGTTAGTAGTTTTTTCAATTATTACCTGTACCACGTGCCACACCAGAGAGCCAGCAGAAGATTGGGGATCTAAACAAGTAGTTTATAAACTGTTGAGGGATTTGGGTTCATGAAGAAATAGACCAACTTCTCTGTCGGATACAGGCTCTACAGTAGGGACCGGATGCACCTCAATGGGGGAGGGTGCAGCCAGTGGAGGAGGAAGACAATATAGATGGAGAGCTGGGGATAATTAATAGAACCATGGGTGGAGCAGCGAGAGGGTACAGAACAGTCATAACTGGCAAGAGAAAAGGAAATATGAATACAAATGTCAGGTGTATTTATACTTTTGCCAGAAGTCTTAAAATTAAGATTGAGGAGCTGAACTATTAATGTTGAAAGAAGACTGTAACATTGTGGGGATAAGTGAGTCATGGCTGGATGCAAGCTATGACTGGCTGGGTAATTTGCAGGGTTACAGTCTGTTCATTAAGAGAGGGGGAGGGGTTTTCTTTTATGTAAAATCCTGTCTTAGGCCCATTATGTGGAAAGACATAGGTAAGGAAAATTATCATGTGGAAGTAAGGGGAGGGGGTAAGAATAATACATTTAATGATAAGGGGTTTGTTATAAATAAAGACATTAAATAATGGAAGCAGTGGAAAACCTACGAAAAATACAAATAAATGGGGCAGCAAAGAAAGGTAAAGTCATTAATGGCGGACTTTAACTTCCCTGCTATATTTTTAAATAAAACAGGCTATAATAGAGGACAATTACCTTTCCCAACTAGTTTAGGACCCAACAAGAGGGGAGTCACTTCTATACCGTATACTAACCAATAGGCCAGAACAGTGGCATTGAAAATAAATAGTAAAATAAATATACATATATATATATATATAGTCACGCCCACTGTTTAACACGTCTTGGAAAATTATTCCAGTATAATAATCCAATATACCAATTCCCAAGTAAGCAGAAAGAAGTGTAAAGAAGTGTTAACCATGTGAAACTATACCCCCCAGTATGACCTTAGTCATGGTAAGTCTACGCTAGGAGTAGTTGTTTCACCCATCATTACTGCAGAACTTAAAGGGTACCTCTCATCAAAAAAACTTTTGATATATTATAGATTAATGTATGCAGAATAACTTTACAATTGCATGTTATTAAAAAATATGCTTCTTTCTATTTAATTTTCCACTTTGAAGAAATGACCACTAGGGTTCTCCCTACCAGTCCTGGCAGCAAGCATTTCACTACGAGCTGCCAGTCTGCTTTGTTCACAAAGGAGAACACTCAGAGCTGCCAGCCTGCTTTGTTCACAGCCTCTTTGGCTGTGAACAAAGCAGGCTGGCAGCTCTGAGTGTTTAGGACTCCAGCATGAGTCAGAAATGCTTGCTGACAGGATTGATTGGGAAAAATACAATAGAAAGAAGCATATTTTTCATTAACATGCTATTGGAAAGTTATTCAACATTAATTAATCTAAAATATATCAAAAGTTTATTTGATGAGAGGTACCCTTTAAAAAGTGACTACAACTCTGATGGGTTGTAGGC